>NC_051160.1:119660324-119737901 GCF_013339745.2 Dermacentor silvarum | reverse complement strand
GGGTGGCGCTGCCCGCGCTTCGTGTGGAAACAAGATCCCGCGGCGGCATACCGCTGCAAACAAACATCGTACGTGTTTGTTCCGTGGTGTTTTGTTTTGCTCCTAAGTGAAGTTACGACGAGGAGAGTTCGCCAAAGTCTGGTACCTACTGTGAGCGGCGGGTGTGTTTGTGTACTGTGCCCCTGCGTTTCTCGTCGGACGTGGTGAAGTGATGGAGCAAAACCATTATCAGGATAAATGAGAAGCGTGCGCGGATGAAACCAACCTGCGAGTTTCTAAACAGAAAAGATTTGTGAAAGCAACCTCCAAACGCAAAGATTCGTTGCTGCCAGCTCAGCGTGCAAACGACCGATCGTTGGCAGCAGTGTGATAAGATAGCGAGCGTCTAGCGGCGTCGTTCGAGTGTTGTGTAGCACCGTCGATTGATTGCTTTCCACCAATGCTAACAATCAGTGACTAACACGCGCATCTTGAGTGAATGCCATTGGATTGTTAACGGTCAGGCGTTTGGAAGCAGTGTTTGTTTCCTTAATGTCAGCCTGAATGCTAATTTAAAATTATGACTGATACACTGGTGCCGTTGCAAGGGAGCTTGGCATGAATTCGCGTCGCTGTGTGGCTTAGAACTCTTCGCTCACTGCACGCGCCAGCTGTAGAAAGCCTGCTGTGACACAATCGCGCATAAGTTGTGCTGTCAGCGCTCGACTTGCTTTCCGACAACACAGCTTTGCGATTTGTCGTGATATGTCGCTACTAAAAAATTCCCATGACAGTGAAGGCAACAGAGCCAATATGTACATTAAAAAGAAGTACGACAAAGTAGGCACAGCTGCTTGTGAACTGACTCCTAATAGTTCTACTCGTGTCTGCGTTAAATGTGTGTGCGTGTTTTCTTGTGTGTTTGTGTATATTTGTTATTTTGCCCTTTTTTGTATTTTAGATCTTAGTTTTCGCGTTTGTGTTCATGTGTGTGAATATGTGAGTTCTTCCGTGCGTGTATGTATTTGTTCCTATTCTATCCTTTTATTTTTGCATTTGTTCTTGTAAGCATGCTGCAGCCACGACTTTCGACAATTCCATTAACTCGTCTCATTCAAAGCACCAAGTCCTGTGAATAGCCGGGCTGGTCTCTTTGATGTCATAAAGCTATTCTCTCTTGTCTACCTTGCCTCCTCAGTCTGCCACCTTGCTTTGTTTTCTCCTACTATTCTGACCTTGCTTCTTGTGCTGTTGCTGCAACGTGATTAATCAACTTGCACCAAAGAAAGTTCTATCAGCTGTTACAACAGAAACATTGACAGATACAAAATGTTAAAAGCATCACGTGGCTTCCACAGTTACTTCGTCTCTTTCCCCTGTTAATGTGTTTATGCATCAGTGCATACGGTAGCTTACCAGAAGTGCACATGAAAAGGTGCCATATTGTGAAACAGCACCTTGCTATGTTGTTGCATTCAGTCTTTATAAACAGATGGTTTTGCTGCCCGTCACATGTAGTGGTACACATATATAACATTGTGCAGTGTGGTATCATTTCCTGTCATGACGCTTTCATTATTACAAATGCAGTTTTCTAATGAATGGAGTCCAGCGAAGCAGTGCTGTGAGAGCTTTTGCAACTTTCACCATTTATTCCCCAATATCACTGTTTGAATCTGTCCGTCACTTTGCCTACGGCTTGTAATGAACAAAGTGACTCACTAAAACACGTTCAACTTTTTTCCGGTACGTAAATATGACAAAAAAATGCTAGCAATGTTAATCACATTAATAATTGTGGTTGCATTCGCATTACTTGCTCGAGTCAGATTAATAAATTGAAAATTGGCTATGACAACACTTCAATTTTCAGTGCAGACTGCTAACGGAGCCATAAAGCGTGCTCAGACTAATTTCACTATGGGGTGCGTCAAACTCGACGGTGGCTGCCTGAATGAGCAGTTTGGGCCTCTCTAAGCAAATGATGTTTTATATTTGTTCTCTTAATCGCAATTACTTGTGTGAGCCAGATAACAAAATAAACAATGCAACCACATGAATGTGCTTTGGCATTCAAGCTGCTGACAGTGGCAGTGTGGTGTTGTCTGCTGCTATTTCACCACCACTCGCTATGGCATGACTGCGATTTCCAGTGCAGACTGCTAACATAACCATAAAGCGTGCTCTGACTTCTGCTATTTCACTATGGGGCACGTCAAACTCGACGGTGGCTGCCTGAATGAGCAGTTTGGGCCTCTCTAAGCAAATGATGTTGTTCTCTTAATCGCATTACTTGTGTGAGCCAGATAACAAAATAAACAATGCAACCACATGAATGTGCTTTGGCATTCAAGCTGCTGACAGTGGCAGTGTGGTGTTGTCTGCTGCTATTTCACCACCACTCGCTATGGCATGACTGCGATTTCCAGTGCAGACTGCTAACATAACCATAAAGCGTGCTCTGACTTCTGCTATTTCACTATGGGGCACGTCAAACTCGACGGTGGCTGCCTGAATGAGCATTTTGGGCCTCTCTAAGCTAGTGATGTTTTATATTTGTTCTCTTAATCGCATTACTTGTGTGAGCCAGATAACAAAATAAACAATGCAACCACATGAATGTGCTTTGGCATTCAAGCTGCTGACAGTGGCAGTGTGGTGTTGTCTGCTGCTATTTCACCACCACTCGCTATGGCATGACTGCGATTTCCAGTGCAGACTTCTAACATAACCATAAAGCGTGCTCTGACTTCTGCTATTTCACTATGGGGCACGTCAAACTCGACGGTGGCTGCCTGAATGAGCATTTTGGGCCTCTCTAAGCTAATGATGCTTTATATTTGTTCTCTTAATCGCATTACTTGTGTGAGTCAGATAACAAAATAAACAATGCAACCACATGAATGTGCTTTGGCATTCAAGCTGCTGACAGTGTCAGTTTCGTGTTGTCTGCTGCTATTTCACCACCACTCGCTATGGCATGACTGCGATTTCTAGTGCAGACTGCTAACATAACCATAAAGCGTGCTCTGACTACTGCTATTTCACTATGGGGCACGTCAAACTCGACGGTGGCTGCCTGAATGAGCATTTTGGGCCTCTCTAAGCTAATGATGTTTTATATTTGTTCTCTTAATCGCATTACTTGTGTGAGCCAGATAACAAAATAAACAATGCAACCACATGAATGGCTGCCCGAATGAGCATTTTGAGCCCGCCAACGATAATCAGGGTTAACAATAGTGTTTCAATTCAGATATGCCAGCATTTAAATGTGTTTCTATGCCACTTCTTAAATCGAGCACAATGTGTGCAGGACGTTGCTTATCAGAATTGAGCTTCTATTATAAGCAATATGCCATAAATGGAACTGCTTATTTATTTGAGAGGTCACGGAATGGATGGTTGGCTGTTGCGAACCCACCGCAAAATTTTGGTAGCCCTAATAAGGGCTGTTCTTTTGTTAATAAGAAGCGTTTATGCTTCGTCGAGTGGCTCAATGCCAGACAGCTCGCAGTCGGAGTCGCTTTCTTCAGTGTCATCTTCACCCAGCTGGATGATGATGGGTTGAATGTGCTCACTCCCAGACGTGTCAAGTCTGAACTTTGCCTCCAAGTCCATCACATGCTGAATGCTCTTCCTCCAGTCTTCCGTCGTTACCTGCTTGATTTTCTCCCTCAAGATGACGTCGACCGTGGACAGCTTGAAGTCTCTGTTGTCCGCAGCGATGCCATTTTTGACCTTGGCCCACACAAGCTCAATGGGATTAAATTCGCAGTGGTACGGCGGGAGCCTGAGTACAATGCAACCGGCCTTTACAGCTGTGTTGTCTACGATGTAGCTCAGAAAGCGTGACTTTACAGATGCCACCAGCTCAAGCAGCTGCTTCTTTATCATCCTTTCACCGTAGGTGATGTTCTTGCTTGTGAGCCACTCCTGTATCTTTTCCTTCTTCCAGGCTGTCGTCGGCAATTTCTCTTCTCGCCGGCTATTGTAAGGTGCATTGTCTAAAACAATGACGCTACCAGCTGGCAACTTCTGCAGAACGTCATTGAACCAGCCCTCAAAGCGATTGCCGTACATTTCCTCCTGGTAGTCGCCTGTCTTTTGGCCTCGGAATATATCCAAGCAGCCGTCGACGAAACCATCCTCGCTGCCGATGTGCGTCACGATCAGGCGCTGACCTTTCCCAGAAGGTTGTTTTAGACCCGTCGTCAGGCCATTTGCTCGAGCGAACAGGCGTCCGCGCTTCTGCACCACGGTGTCTGTCCACACTATCGACCGAGTGTGTCCTGCCGTCACCCATGTCTCGTCCAGGTAGAAGATCTTTCGGCCTTCCGCCCGGTAGCGCTCCACGTCACGGAGGTAGCGATTCCGCCAATCGGTGATGTCATCCCGGTCGATAAGCAGCGAGTTGAGGCTTCTCTTTTCGTGCTTGAAGCCGATCTCGGCAAGCAGGAGACGCACAGTACACCGCTTTAGTGATGGTAGTTCCATACGCTCCGAGAACTCGGTAGTTACCTTCTCGACCGTCGGTATCTCATTGCGGCGAAAGAAATCGTGCACACATGATCTCAGCGCGCACAACGTGAAGCTGTCAAACTTCGCGCTGCGTCTCCTCTTCTCCGCATTGCGTGGGCGCTTTCGCGAGGGCGTCGTCAGTTTGCCACCCGAAAAATGCGAAGCTTTAACTTCCTGCCTCACCCTGAACACAGTCCTTTCGCTTACACCAAGCATGTCGGCGACAAACTTGCTCGTGTCCTCCACGCTGCGTTCAGGCTGCCTGTTACGCCAAAACGTGTAGCAGTGGAAGATCATGTTGCGTGAATCGCTGTTAAGGATGTGGCCGCTCTTGTTCTTGCCGAGGCTCCTTGGTGGTGTGGTCATCGAGGCGACACAAGGCTCGTTCGACAACAAAGGATCGCGTTCCGATGTCACCTCGCTGGGCTCCATGGCGGAAAACTGGCACGGAATGCCGCGCGCGATCGTTCGCGAACTCACGAGATCGCAGGTTCGCAACCGCGAAAAAAAAGAAAAAAATATTAATTAAAAATAAGCCCAACACATTAAAAAAATAAGGTTGTGCAAACACACAAAAAGTATATATGAATCTTATGCAATTAAGCCACCGACTGCTACGCCCGGTGCCGTCGATCTTGCTCTGTAGCAGACGACGCACAGCGTTGTAGAAGGCACGGAGTTATTTTTCTCTCGCGATCCGGCAAGTGCGGTAGCATTTCCATCATGAGAGTTTTACCAAACCACTCGTCAAGATACACAAATCTTATTTATACCGACAAATACGTGTTTTAGAAGCAGTCACATTTTTTTGAGTGGGACTATTTCTTTAGTCGCGGAGGAATTGGCTGCTGCGCTTCGGTCAACTGGGCGGGGCCTCCTCCTGTCTTCTAAAGTTGTACCCGACTATAGGGTGCCTCGATGCCCTCCTCGCCCGCCGCTCCCCTTCCACTGGGAAGTCGCGTTTGCTCCCCGCCGTGCGTTCGCTCCCCTTGAAAGCGCGCGTCCCTCGCCATCGCGCGCTTTCACTCGCACATAAGTCACGTTTGCTCTCCGCCGTGCGTTCGCTCCCCGTGAAAACGCGCGTCCCTCGCCCTCGAGCGCTTTCACTCGTACAGAAGCCGCGTTTGCTCTCCGCCGTGCGTTCGCTCCCCGTGAAAGAGCGCGTCCCTCGCGCTCGCGCGCTTTCACTCGCAGATACAGCATACGGCCAATGAGAAATTTTTTTTTATTACCGGAGAGTCAGCCCCCTAACAGCTTCGCTGTAAAAATATATACCATGGTGAAGAGTATAACTTTTTCTGGCGTAAGCAGGGCTGCTTCCGTGCATCGGGACCTTTCGCAAATGCAGTTTGATCGTTAGACAAATAATTTACTGCATAAAAAAAAACTTACACGTGCAAGATTTTCACCGACGATTTCGATGCTCCCCAATGAGAAATTTCAGCGCAGCTCTATACGTGCTTTTATTGCGCGATATATTGGCTGGCGCGGAGAATCTGTCTCGTGCGGCACGTTCCAAACGAAGCAAAGTTTGACACGACTGCCCCACTAATCGGGGGATCGCGAGAGGCAGCGCGAGGGTGACGCGTGGTCGCGATTCACGGCAGCCGCCACGGACAGACTTCCGCTCATGCAGCTCGCGCTTTTTTTCCATATATGGTATCAGGGGACGCGTCAATGCTTAACAGATGACACGCGCTACTCTTGTGCCACCTCGCAGCGGTCGTAGCTGCAGACACTATGCTTGCGCGGCATTACGCTTTTTTTCTCACGCTTTCGCCAAACCCTCGTCCTCCGCTTGTTTCACAGGCTTTATCTGCACATTGTCAATGTCAAAAGCTTTGCTATTGCTAAACACATGAATGTTGTATACACTTCGACTTCATCTGTAAGTTCAAAAGCTACGCATTCCACACAAGCAGTACATGCTTCCGCATGTACTGGATAGTTCATAGCTACCTTATAATCGCAAAATACCTGTTAAAATGTTAAGCGAGGGCTTATCCAGACAGTAAATAATTGTGAATTTATTTTTCTGGCCACGACTTTTGCCTGCCTGAGCCCTAAACACCATTTATTAGTTTCCAAATAGCGCCTTGGTGCTTTCCTATACTCTCAGAGAACAAATGTTCGTGATGCGTTATCTCAGCAGCTTTCATCCCGGAATACAATCTGGTTCTTGCGTTTTTGAAGGTTTCCAGCGCTTCTAGTCTTCTCGTGCGCAGAAAATTATGATTAAGCTTGTTTTTCTGCTTAATCAGTTTCACAGGCGCAGTGGTGGTCCTTGGTTTCTTGCTTTTCTTGATGCTTGAATTTTCTTCAGAAAAAAAAATGTACCGCATAAACACTTTGAAAAGTTGCCATAAATCGCGAATGAAAAAAAAGAAAGTCCGTCAAATGTACTAATGGCTTGGTTGAATGTATCCAATTGTTCATGAGATATATCCTGTGGGGTCATTGACTTTCTACGAAGGCTCCTAGTTATGGTTTTAGAGAAAGACATAAAAACAGGGCAATGATCACAAATGTCGGCCGATATTGTCGCAGCATGAAGTACAACTATTTCAATGTTTCTTATCAAAAGATCAAGGCAAGATCTAGACAACGGCGTAACGCGTGTTAGAGTATGAATTATATTTATAAAACCCCGAATGAAGCCTTGATATGAAATCTGCTGATATGACAGTGCGTAGTAATAAGTTTATTTTGAGGTTTCCACCGCATAATAAGAATTAACTCATTAGTACCGACAAAATATAAAACATTTCTATCTAACTGAGGAAACGAGAAAAATTTTCATCGGGTGGTCGGTATATAAAAGTAATAACATCTTGGTTCTTTTTGGAGGTAATTTTTCAAAATCGGCAATTGCTACGGAAATTTCAGGAAGCCACTGACAGTTTCAGGTTGCGTGAACATAAATTTCAACTCCGCCTCCTGGTTTATGTGGTCGACTAACCATTAAGCTATTGCAACCATGCAATGAAAACACACTACTATCATAATTAAACCATGTTTCTGTGATTATAACAAAGTCAAGCTGAAAAATGCTTCGCTTAGGAAAGATGCAACGTCATTGGCCTATCCACTTGCAGATCTGGCGTTCAACTGCAAAGCTGAGCTATGTGGCTCGCGTTGTACCAGAATGAGATAAGGTAATGTGAAACTATGATACTCCTGATACTGGCAGGCGGATGAACTTCAGAAATAGTTTACTCGTTGGCGAGCACTTTTGTAAGACTTGCTTTCTCAGAAAAAAATTTCGAGGACACACACGTAAGCACATAAACGTGCGCGTTGGGGCGCTTGGCCAGCGCCTCCTAGATAGCAAAAGGCCGGTGCTCTTCTATCCCTGACATCATGCTAGCTTGCCCGACTGCCATAGAATATCATGGGGACGCTTCTGAGTAAGTCGCGATGTTTTTGACGTCACCGCTTTCTCTACGGCCAGCTTGGCTATGGACATTTCGATCGAGGTAGCATGACATCATAAAGCAGAGTGCACAGGCCTACTATCTAGGAGGCGCTTGTTCAGCTCAGTGGGAAGATACTCCGCTTCAGAGCGTGGTGTCGTATGTCCGTAACTCACTACCGCCAACGTTTTTCCTTTCGAATGTATTGTTTTTATGCATTTAATTTCTTATACCACTTACCGAGGTGCAGCTACAACGTAGAGCGAGAGCTTGTGCGGCCAAGGAACGCGCAGACAAAATAGGCTTGTGAGAGCTTGGGTGACGTGGCGTCGTGGCGATGCCCTCACCGCTTATGGCGCGATATTGCGGCAGCAGGTGCAACTTTCGCCCACTCTGCTGCGTCGAGGCGCGCTCGGGACGAGGCATTGCAGCCAATGGGAATTTAGGTGCCATTTTTTGCTTGTCGGAATGACAGGCGCCGGAATTTTCACTCAATAGGCCATTTGATGCTTGTGCACAACGTCAGTTCTCAGACTTGCTCGCGTATATTTCGTCCTTACGCGTCGAAACGGATTTCCACTGGTAGCTATGATTTCGCCTACTTGCCATAGCAAGAAGCTCCTTCACTGCCAGACACAAGTTCCCATATACATAGACTCGGATACTTTAATCGAGTTCAATGTGTTTGTGAACATTGTTGTTTTTTGCCTGAGTAAGAACAATGTTTCGCTTTGTTCTGGATTTAAACTGCCGGATAATAGTGGGGATTTTTCCCGCTTACAAGTAGGCCCACGGTGGCAAACGTCAATTTCCGATGTGGCTACTCATTCATTGATTGCGGAGCCACTTTGGACAGAACGCCACAGATGTTCCCACTTTCATTGTTTATGACACACTGAACCTGAATATTGACATTGCGGGAATATTGTTCTCAGTGACCTAATCGTTTTTCACGGTCATCACATTTCGCCAGAAGATTTTCATTTATTTGGTATGTTGCATGTTCTTGGGTCTTTCAAGTTCCAACTTTTTTTTTCGCTGTTGCATCAATACATTCAAGACTGTTAGTCATGGAACGTTGCTCATGCTGCAGTTATCAAGTTCCATTTCGAAGACCTCTAGCGAAGCTTTCTCTGAATTTCCTGCCGAAGTTCGTCTTTTCGGTGCATGATATCAGCTTTAACGTCGTCCCTTCTCTTGACAAAGTCCATGGACGTGTCTGTCAACAGCAACACAGACAGAAAGCAAAGTAGCACAACTTGGCGGCAAGCAACAAACAAAATAAATAAACGTGCGAAAAGTACAATTTCTCAAGCACTAACAAACGAAAAAAAACAGAGCAGGCTCTTTGACGTGGTTCAACACTGTCGTCGCCACTGCCAGAGATGCCGCGGGAGACAGGTGCCACTGACAAAAAACATCCGCAGGTTGCATGTTATCGCACTTAATCCGCTGTGTGCTACGATACGCCGAACTTGGGCGTGAAGAGCAGCTGCGCGGAAACGGAGATCTACGGTTAAAACAGAGCAGGCTCTTAGACGTGTTTGACGATGGTCGTCGCCACAGCCAACTGATCCCAGCAGATAGCAGAAGCCCGTATTGTGTAGCGGAAATGTATCCCGAGATTCCTCAGCATCATAAGTAATGTGCCAGCATGAATACATAACAAACGTGCAGCGGCGCATCTATCGCCCCCATAGCCGGTGAAGAAGACGGTTCATGTGCATGTTCATGTGCCACCACCCGTCGAGGCACAGCAGCACGACTTGTGATCCTCTTGTGTCGTATTCGTAATGGGATTGGCCACATTTTGATTCCTCGTTGTGCTTTGTTTCTTGCATAGGTTTTTTTTTTCAGGGACCGTGAATGCCGGCCTCCGGTCCCGGCCAGGGCGTGGCCTGGGGGGGGGGGGGTGTATTCTGTCAGATTCCGCCGAATGGACTGCCCATTTCGGCCGCCGCTGATTGGCTGCAGCTGAACGAGTGAGGAGGAGACAGGTGCCTCCAGGCAGTCTCCTTTTCGCTCGTACAGCTGCAACCAGTCAGCGACAGCCGAAATGGACAGTCCACTAGGTGGACTCTTACAGAATAACCCCCTGGTCGGCTATCCGTCCCACTGAGTTGGTGCCCCTGGAGGGCTTTTTCTTTCAGAACGGAGTCCTTACCTTGCCAGTGGCACTCGTCCCCACAGATGGTGGATCCATTCAGTTAACCGAATCAGAAAGTTTCCAGGAGGAGCTGCGCGGTATAACCGCACACTTCATTGACATCTCGAAGGTGAGGCGTTTTGGCAGGACTGGCATTTGGTGTTTCTCTCTGGTGTACGCGTAAGTCATCTAATGTTCAGTGCCTCAATGATTTGCTTAACTGCACGAGGTTCGCTAGCATCGCGATTCGTTCTTTTGGACCTCCTCATCTCGCATGCGTGAACGGAATTATTCGTGGGCTACCTACCGATATCACTGCTGAAGTCTTCTTGAATATACTTTCTCCGGCTGGTGTTTCTGTTTACAGATGCAATAGGACGGTGGGTGACAACCGAGTTTCAACTGAGAGGCGTTATTGTCGCGTTACCCGGTTTAACGCGCCGGTCTCAAGTGAAGGCTTGGCCGTATTTGTTCCGCGTGGAGACCTTGTCACCTAGACCATTGCAGTGCCGAAACTACGGGAGATTTGGGCACAGTGCTAATGCCTGCAGATCTTAAATGAGATGCTGTAATTGTGGCGGCTCTCACTGCACATCAGCCTGCGACGAAGATCATCAAGGTGTTGCTCTTGCGATCGATCTCATAGTGCTACAGATCGAAACTGCCCCGCGTGAGGCCATGAAATGCAGGTGCCTGAGATCACGGGGAAACGTCATTGCTTGCATGCGGAAGCAATAGCAGCAATTAAGGAGCGTGAAGTTGGTTACGCAGCCGCTGCGTCCCGTCAGTCCACATATCTAGAAGCCACAGTTACGGCAGCTGTAGCCGCAGTCATTGACAAGGCAATGCCAATAGTTATGGAGCGACTTTTTAACTCCTTTGCCGAAGGTATAACAGATGCCAACTGTCAAATGCAACAGCCTCCTCCAATCGCACTCTACTGCTGCTGACCCCACTTCAACTATTATTGCCGCGCAACATTCAAACGAATCGAACTTTGACAGTCCGGCAGAGGTAGAAACTGATACTTTAGTGTGTTCACCACTATTAGCAGCTGCGGGACCTAGCCATTCATTTGGACACATGATGCTTGGGACAATCCGCAATAGACGTAAGAGTTGCCCACTTTCTCCCACTGATTCTCATAAATCTAGGCCGAAAAAAAGGCAGAACTGTGAACACCAGGAGCAGGATAGTTTGCGCTCTGGCGTGGAAATTCATTCTAGGATCGCCATAGCATCAGTTAAAGTTCTTCAATGGAATTCCCGCTCTATATCCTCAGGTTACGCTGACCTTTCTCTAGTACACAAGCCAATTCCAGATGGTATTTTACTTCAAGAATATTCGCTGTCGTCACATCAAAGATTTACAATTAATTACTTTCCAGCAATTCGTTTTGATCGCCCAGGTAGGGGCGGTGGGTTGTTAGCATTAGTTTCATCAAAAATGTATCATAAAGTAACTGTCACTTTTGAACATGTGTTTTCAGACTGCGAAATCTTAGGAATGGACTTTTTACTGCCTGGTTGCGCTGCTTTTACAGTGGTTAATGCATACTTCCCAAGCGGAGTCAAGTGCACTGATCAGCTGGACTCGCCGTGCCGAAACTGTTCAAATACAACGCTCCTGGCGGGCGATTTTCATTCTCATCATGCTTCTTGGGGAATTGAAACGGATGATTGTGGAATAAGGTTGTGGAATTGGGTGCATGAGAACAATTTTCTGTCTCACAATTCAGGTCGAATTACTTTTCTACAGGGGCGATCCTCTTCTGCATTAGATCTGACTTTCTCTTCTGGTCACATGTCCATTTCATCTTCGGACACCTTTGACAATGGAACAAGTAGCGATAACTTACCCATCACTTTTGAAATTATGCTTTCACATCGGGCTCCATCTGTACGGCAAAGACGGCTCACTAACTATAAAACTTATAAATTAACTGTAAATGCAGGCACTTGTGAAGAACAACGAAGGGCTGACTTAGTGGTATCGCTTTTAAATTCTGCTATTCAGCCCGCTGAGTTTACGGTTACGCCTGGCAGCTCGCCATCAAATTGATTTTGCTGGAACGAAGCATACACACCGGATTATAGGCGAAAAAAGCAGCCTGGAAAACTCTCCAACATAATTATTCGCCAAAAAATTGGATGGACTATAAATTCTATGCAGCTCTATTTAAAAGAACTGTGGCGATAGCTAGAGATGAACAAAAAAATGAACTGCATTCATCCTTGTCATAACCACAAAAAAAGCAACTTTCTCAATTTTTACGCAGCAAAAAAGCGGTGCAACAGTCCGTATGGTCATATTCTGCGGTTGTATCCCCCAAAGAAGCGGTGGATTCACTAGATTATATCGCGAAAGGGCTTTGAAGTACTTAGGGATAACTTATGATGGTAAGCTAAACTGTCAGCACTAAATAGAAGCAAAGGCTAATAAATGAGAACATGGAATGGCATTGTTGCGCCGGTTGAGTAATAAAAACACAGGGATGCGCAGATGTACATTGCTGATGATTTATAAACATTACGTCCGCCCCAATCTAGAATTTGGCTGTGTTCTTTTTTCAGGGTGTGCAGCATACAAGCGAGGACATTTAATACTACTGGAAAGGCAAGCACTGCGTCTCTGCCTTAGGCTGCCATGCTTTGTGGCCAACAATGCGCTTTATTTGGAGTCTGGAATTATTCCGCTTCAATGCAGATTTAAGCAACTTACTGTCCTGACTTTCCTGAAGCATGACGATGTATCCATCTCCCATTTGGAACCCGTTTTTATCAATTCTCCCGAATAATTTTTCAGAACAGGTTGGCGGCGTTACGACAGCCACAAGTTGTTTTTTTTTCAGTCGGTGTTATCAAAACTTTCGTCCACCGAGCCTGATTTCTCCAAAATATAAGTCGTTCAACGTAAAACTGACTTTTGATATTTTCCTAAAACACGCAAAACGTCTTCCTGTGCGCATACGTGAAGGTTTCCTTCAAGACCATCTTAGTCAATTTCCGTCTCACTGGCCTTTTGCTCTCCATCTCGCTGATTACATTGCAACATTGATTGCAAAATTTCTGGCTATTATTCTCGGGATACGAAAATTGGGTCCACAGAATTGTAAATAGTGGTTACAGATGCGATTTCGGTTTGTACATATTGAACTTCTAAGAATCAACCACACCTGCTGAGTATATTTTTTACTCTTGCCCCAGACAATTTGTCTGAAGTCCGCTCTGTCTGGGTCCTCGGAAATAGTGGGATCTTTTTAAATGAATCAGCTGATTCGCTCGCATCGTCATCACTAAAATTTCCGGTCATAAATGTTCTTCCTGATTTCTCCTTTTTTAAGAGGAGCAAGATTTAAACGCCTTTTATTGCTGAATCGTAATGAATCATGCATACTTTCCGCAGATGATTTTCGACATCTCAAATTTTGGTGGAACACGAGCAAATGTCATTCACGTCAATGAGGTGACGTTATCAAACTTCCGCTGTAGAGTTCCCCGCATAAATTTTTATATTCATAGATCAGGTTTAGCCATGGCTAGTATCTGCTCCTTCTATAATAAACCAGAAAGCATTCACCAATTATTTCTTTCTTGCTGCCGCTTCTTCCCCCTTCGAAGAATGTTTCTAATATTTCCAACTAGTAATTTGGTTTGGCACTTACAACACAAAACAGTGTGTATTTTGGGGCCTGTCAATAAGGCACAAGCCATGGTTCGATTATCACTGCTGTGCACAAGTTCATTGAAGCATCCGGAAGGTTACGCTGCTAGGTTACTGACCGTGGGACATGTTATTTTATGTTTATTTTTCTGGTTGGGTTACTCTTCAATTTTTGTTTATTAGTTTATCTCTGTGTTATCAGTTAGTTGCCAACTGCTTCGTTTTGATTGTTCGCCTTTACCCCTTTTATTGGTTGTTGGTGGACATTTCAGTGCATCCAGTGTGGCCAATCCCCTCGTGGGTACGAGTCACGCTTTGAGGCAACAACAACAACGGTACGCAAGCACCCTCTGCGTAAATAACTGAAAATGCATAAATAACTGAAAATAAAAGACGTCGCAAAGTTTTAACTTCTTTCATGCATTTCACTTACTTAAAAATCGTGCTAAGTCAAGCTGTCATAAAGCTTACTTTCGTTTAGATTTCGTATTTCCTCGTGATCATATCCTTAGGCATAATATGAATAAAATTAAAAGTTTGTCTATGAAATATATAGGAGTTAAATTGAACTTATCTTATTTGTATTGTTTCTAATTTTGCAGCCAATAAAAAAGAGGAACAAGCAGGATGATATCAAGTAGGCAGCGATGGAAAATATTTATGACTTAGGGTTTCAAAATGGCTGTAATGAGGATTAGCGCAATCGACAAAATTACATCAATGAGTTACATGAATGCAGCGCGATTCATTGTAGGGTTACATTATGCTGATATAAGCTTTCTTGTCACTCTTATTTAAACTCTAAAAGCTCTACAGACCATACAAAAACGTAGCTTTCTATGTAGATTTTTGCAATGAAGCTGTCTATGGCTAGGAACCCGGGATTTCTTCGTGGCGTAACGTCGACAAAGAACAACGGTGGGCCGGTCCCGGCGGCCGTCTAGGGCAGAGCAATGCCTCATACCCTCCTAAGGCAGAGGCTACAAGCAGCCAGCGAAGTGGAGCGACGTAGAAGGCTACAGCACGGAACAGATGTAGACGAAGACAGGAGAGGCACATAGAGAATGCAGACACAGCGCTGAGACAAAGACAAGAGAGACACACAGAGAGCTCTGTGTGCCTCTCCTGTCTTCGTCTTCGTTGGTTCCAAGCTGTAGCTTTCTACGATGTTCAACCAACAAGCCCATCTGGTTACTCTGCCTAAGTGAAGCGAACAGTGCATACATTCCTTGGAATCACGCATGCAGAAGAGCATATGTTTCCATAAAGAACAAGCTCAAAATTAAGCATCCAAACCACATAATTTATTTATTTTCGTACTCTAAATCGCCCGAAGGCTTTACAGAGAGGAGGGGCAAGAACAAATGTAAGTGTTAATGGCGGTCTTGAAATTCTTGGAGTCAGAGATGGCAGCGATGAAGGCAGGGAGGTGTTCCAGTCTTCCGTGGTTCTTGGTATAAGTGAGTCAGAGTTGATTTTTGTGCGACAAAGGGTACACCAACTTTCTGGGAATGATCAATGCGAGATGATACGTACGATGGCCGGTGTATTAATTCTTCCCTAAGTGTGAGATCGAAGTAAAATATTTTATGGAAGAGGCACAGTCGAGAACACTGTCGACGCAGAGCGAGGTCTGGTAGGTCAAGAGTTAGTTTCGTTGCGGAAACGCTAGGATAACGACTATAGTTAGAAAGTACAAACAGGGCGCTGCGATTCTGGACAAACTCCAAAAAGTTTGTTAGTGTTACCTGGCCAGGATCCCAAATTGAGCAGGCATACTCAAGTTTGGGTCTGACCAAGGTCTTGTAAAGTGTGAGTTTTACTGTAGTATTGGCGCGATGAGAAGGTGCGACGCGAAAAACCTAGCATGCGATTAGCGTTGTTGATAATATAGTTCACATGCTAAGTCCATGATAGATTCTGGGCTATAATGACGCTGAGACATTTGTAAGAAGTCATGGCGGCTGGCGGTGTGTTGTTAAGAGTGTAATTTATTTATTTAGAGATACTGACTATAACCTGTAATCAGCAGGATTAGTTGAGTAAAGCCCTCGAGACACGCGCATGCTTTTACACTTGTTAATATTAAGTTTCGTTATCCAATGAGAACAGGAGCGGGAAATACTATCAAGGTCAGTCTGTAATGCAGTACGGTCACAGGAGTTAGAAATTATGCGATATATTATACAATCATCGGCAAACAGTTTTATAGAAGAAGAAGAAACTTGGGTAGGAAGATCATTGATGTATATGAGAAATAGTAGTGGTCCTAAAACCGACCCCTGAAGTACCCCCGATGTCACTGAAGCGAAAGAAGAATCATGACCGTTAGCCGAAGCATATTTATATATAACGAAGCGTTAGAAAACATTTAATCCAACCTAGGGCGTTGGCATCGAGGTTCAAACTGTCAAGTTTAAGAAAGAGTAGTTGATGTGAGACTGAATCAAATGCCTTAGCGAAATCTAGAAAAATACAGCCGACAACGAAACCAGTATCGAGGGTGCGAAATAAGTCGTTTGTAAATAACAGAAGTTGCGTTTCACAGGAAAAATATTTTCTAAAACCATGTTGACAAGTAGAAAAAAATGAGTTACATTCAAGAAAACATACCACATGTGAATAGATGACGTGTTCCATGAGCTTGCAAGGTATACTGCTCAATAATATTGGTCTGTAGTTCAGTGGAGAGTGAGAAACACCTGATTTGTGCAAAGGAACTACTCTCCCCACCTTCCAATCACTTGGTATGGTGCAACATTGCAATGACTGTAAGAAAATCTCGCAAAGAAAAAATGATGAATACAACGATGTACATTTGAAAAGCTTCCAATTAATACCGTCAGGGCCAGCACAGCTACAGACCTTGAGGGTTTCAATTAAACGAGAAATACCAGTTGAATCAAACAGAATAGGCTACATAGAGGAAGAACCCGAGTCGGGATAATCAGGATATACACCACGATTATTATGCGAAAAATACGAAATAAATGCATTATTTAATATGTCACAACAGTCCTTGTTATCTACAGGAACGCCACTAGTATCACAAAGCTCAAGCAAGGTTTCATTTTTGCTATTGACTGCGCACCAAAATTTTCGAGGATTGTCACGTAGAAGTGTTGGCAGTGTGTTACAATAAAAGTCATCCTTGGCGCGTGCTATAGCCTCTTTGTATTCGTTATCTGCGTTAGTGGAAGCAAACCAGTCGAGGCGTTTGCGGATTTTTTTTTTTGTGCGTCGAAATAACCTTTTCTTTTTATTTAGAAGCCCTCTAGGTTTTGTGCGTTAAACCAAGGTGCCCGAAATTTAGTTGTATTGCGCTTCAGTGGCATCTAACGGTCCATTAGGTATTTTATTTTATCTTTAAACAAAGCACAGTTTGCTCCGTGCGTGTGTACAAATTCGGCAAGTATCCGCTAATGAAGGATGACAATTCAGAATTAATAGCGGTGACGTCAGCATTCTTATAATCACGAATAACCGGATGATTTGACCGAAGCGGTGCAAGCGCCTAAGTCGAAAAGTTGAATGCAGTGACCACTAACGCCAGGAAAATGCTGAACACTTGGAACGAGGTTAGGCGTTGTGGTCAAAATGAGGTGCAAAACGGTGGCTGAATGACTGGAACGTCGTGTTGGTTTAGGGACAAGTTGCGTGAGGTTACAATCAAGACATAGATTAATGAACGCGAGCCACTCAGATCTACCCTTTATAACTGTAGGTTGGGTTTTCCAGTCAATCCCCGGAAAGATAAAATCGCCCACTAGGCATAAAGGGCATGAATAAAACTGTTGTGTCAAGTTGCTTAAAATGTCGGAAAGTTCATTGCAAAATGTGTTAGTTGAACTATGTGACCGGTAGCAGGCACTAAAGACGAATTCTTTGTGATCGAAAGATATTCGAGCACATAAAAATTCCAAATCAGTAGAAATAGTTACCTCGCGGCAAGATATGGTATATGTTGCCCGGTAAGGATTACGGTTGCTCAAGCTGCCGTGCGGAGTGACGTCCCAATCCTTTCATATATAAAATAACCAGCCTATTAATTCATTTGATTGTTGTCACACCACCGCTATTGGCGGTGGCATGCTGTGAGATTTGCCATTACTATCATTACTCAAAAACAGCATTATTGCCATTACTCTAAAGTTTAAAGCATGGCATACCCCACTGAGCAGTTCTAGTGGTGGTATTCAACAGCTGCAGGGAGGGAATGCCAATTTCAGGTCCCGCAAATTTATTTAGGTAAGGTCTCTGCAAGGTTAATCCACCAGGAGTAAGCATATTTTTCACCCTTATAACCCACTTTTCATTCATTTACGCGACATTTGTCCAATGGAAGTTGTTAAAACTGGCACAAATTCTTTAGCGCAGTTCTTTCCACAGCTTCTGTGCTCTCTTTGTCATAATAAAATATTGCAAGCATTTTTAAATCTTTTTAGTCAGATTCATAGATGAAGTTCGTTGCAGAATATGTAAGTGAAAAATAAATTTGCATTCAAATGCACAATTTTGTTTGTTTTTAAACTGCCGGGATATTGGTCTGCGTTGTAATTTGTGCCCAGGATTAGCGAGTGAGATTGACATCTACGTAAAGCGAACAATTCTTGATGTGACTGGCTCATGGACTATGTATGCGTGTATTAAGTGTGGTTTCACGGTAAGCAGAAGGAAGTGAGGGGCTTTGGCGGCTACGTGAAACCGTTCGAACGAGAGAGGCGAGGCAGTTTCTGCCCGTTGAAGCTCGTTCGGCAGCTCGCAAACACCACAAACTGCCCAACGTTGCCTGTTTTGATATGTGGTTGTGGAAAGGGCACAAACTTCTCTTGACCCGCCGTGGTTGCTTAGAGGCTTTGGCGTTGCCCTGCTCAGCACAAAGGCGCAAGATGGTGCGGAATGGTGTATTGGGTGCACGGTAGACGGTTAAAGAGCCCCAGGTGGTCAACCTTAATCCGGAGTCACCCACTGCGGTTTGCCGCATAATGATATCGTGGTTCTGGCCCGTAATACCCCAGAATTTATTTTAACGTTCCTGAGACGCGACCAACGTCAGAGCCAACCAAACGCGATCGCAGACGCCACAAGAGCTGCCAAAGGGGTCCTTGACGAAAATCTTCCCGCAGTAAGCATTAGCGGTGGTGGACTTGCGAATAACGGCTTGAGCCGCATTCGCCAACGCCCGCCGCTGATTAGCGGTTGTCTGGCTCTGTTCCCTGTGTTGCTTCGTTTGAGCGGAACGTCGTTCGCGGGCGGCTAACCTCATCTGCTTTAAGCGAGCTGCTCTAGCTTAGGTTGCTTATATAGGCTGTCTTTGCGGCATACTGACGACCTACGGCTTCTGCCCGCTTGCACTTGCGTTTTGCAACTTCAGTGGGCCTTGAACACCGTCTTTTAAGTAGTGCCATCGATGCGACATGGATATTGAAGAGAACGAAAGCGGCTGAGGCGAGCGGGTGCAGGCAAATATTTCAAGGTTGCGTGCGTAGGGTCGATTTTTCGGCGGCACTTGACGTGAGCCACAGCCTCTCAGCGGCCTCTGTGCTCGTTTCGCCACTTCAAACTGTGGCGCTGCTTCGTGTTGCTACTTTGCGCTCGTGAAATATTCCTTTGCTGCCCCGTTCTTAGATGGCGCCACCATTCCGTTAATCGTGGTCGTCGTTAGAGACCAGATAAGCGTGAAAAATTGCTTTCACCTCGGCAAGAAAATTTTCCTTTATTTACAAAGGTCCATTCTTTGTGTATTACTCCTCGTGTCGGAAAAAGGGCATTGAAACATTCTTCAAGACACACGTATGAGCGCTGAAGCACCCTATTCTGCGTATTTCTCAGAATATAATACACTTTTCTTTTAGATAGAATGCTCGCTTCCCTGCCTGTACGCACTTCTGGCTGTCTCTTCAGTGAGCTTTCAGTGTGTTCACCGTTCTACTAACTCCTTTAACAACTCCTTTTCCCATATCGCCGTAGCGGAAAAGAATAAAATACCCGAATTTGTCGCCCTTGAATGTAATCCAGTAAAATTGGGAAACTTATCATTGACACAATTTATGTATTAACTATAGCTCATTACCCGCCGCGGTTGCTCAGTGGCTATGGTGTTGGGCTGCTGAGCACGAGGTCGCGGGATCGAATCCCGGCCACGGCGGCCGCATTTCGATGGGGGCGAAATGCGAAAACACCCGTGTACTTAGATTTAGGTGCACGTTAAAGAACCCCAGGTGGTCCAAATTTCCGGAGTCCCCCACTACGGCGTGCCTCATAATCAGAACTGGTTTTGGCACGTAAAACCCCATAATTTAATTTTTTTAACTATAGCTCACATTTCTCGCTGTTTGTTTGCTGTAAACTGTTTTCCCGTCATATTTACTTTTTCGTGCCACGTGTTCTTGAATTGGGCTTTACGCTTCGCCGAGCATATGTTGTCTAATATTTTTCATGTATGTCTCGGATTTAAGCATGCCTATCCTGCTGTTTGTCAACTGCTTTTATTCAATGCATAATTCCAGACGTTGTTTTTTGTATCACAGACCAAGTCTGCAACATTCTGTATATGTCCGCCCCCCCCCCCCCCTTATTTAATATCTCAAACTGCAACATTTCAGGGAATAATAAATGACGTTGACGGTGCGATTGTGGCTGGCGGATCGAGTGACTATTGTGCAGAGCATCTTTCTGACACTTTCTTCCCAGATTCAAATACCTGTGTCCCTTCGCTCTCATCAGATTTCACCCTTGGGATCCAGGCATGATTTAAACCAAGACTGTGTGCACGTTTACCTGCAATGAAGGAAAGGATAAGGAGAAGGAATTATCTGGTTCCAAGTGGTTGCCTTTCACAGACTAAAAAAAGAACCGGCTGATTAAAAAGGACATCAGGGTGGGCCAATAAAGTTTTTTCATCCATCCAACCATCCATTAGGGTAGTCATAAAAGTAAAGTTAATTTACGCTAAAAGTTATTTAAAATTAAGAAGTAAAAAATAAGTGGCCTACATCGCCGAGCAGGTCATGATGACACTCATCTTGACTCCGAAGCCTCCCCAGTGCTATCGTGGTAATGACAAGGTTTCTCGAGGCCATCTGAACTGTGCACACTCGCAGTTTGTTCTTTACATATTTTATCTTTCTCTGTGGTTGCATACCCGGAGATCACGACAGTTTTGCAGCGTGCCGGATATTGAGCTTGAAGGATGTCTTTGATGAAATTGGCAAATTTCTTTCTTTCGATTTCGTCCGTTTTTCTTAGTTTTTCTAGACTTTATACAAAAGTAACAGGTAGTATATGCTTTGTTTTCTGTTATCTTGTCTGTTTACTTCATATCGTTATAACAAACGGCAAGTATCCTAGCTTTCATGAGATGATACTGCAGTACTTGGATACTTAAAGCCCTCTGGTGATACCGTCTAGCATTTTGAGATTCATCACACATTTGGCATGGCTATTTACTAACTGAAACACATTCTTCAGCGGTAAGTTGATGCATGAAGTTTAAAAAAAAACCATTCAGGTCATTCACCGGACACTATCAATGAGGCTGCTCTGCTTGAAGTAGTATGTATTTATTTGTTTATTGCGGACCATGCGTACTGTGGATTGTAGAGGTGAGGGGCATGCGTCTTTAGTTTTCTCGAAAACAGCGCTTTATTATAGAAACAACTTCCTGGTGCGCCCATATTACATTGACGCATATACATGTTTATCTTTCACCGGTGGCGCTTTCCACCGGCTTACGATAAAGCCCCTATATATAAAAAGTAGCGACACTCTCCTCCTCCGCCTTCCCTCCTCCTCGTTTCTCCTCTCTTTCGCGCTCCTTTTTCGACCGTCGCGCCGCCTACACCACTCGAAACACGTGCACTTCTTTATCTTTCGCCGCTGATCAGATTCGACGATCGCCGACTGTGTTCGCCGCTATCATCGTGCTCCTCGGCAGTCGGTAGACGCTTCTCGGGCGAAAATGGCGATGGAGCGTGATCGTAAACAAACGCAGCCAGCGCCTCGGGGCTCGACGGTCCACGTGATGCCATTAGGCCAATACCGACGCGTCGTCGGCCTCGGACAGGGTGTGCGAGGAGGCGGCGGCATTCTTCAAAGCGTGACGATACTTTTTATGTATAGGGGCTTTAGCTCACAAATGTTAAACGTTATCGCTCGGCGCAGGTCGCGCCTGCATCGGAGGCTTCTCGAACGTTATCGATGCTTCTATCCGTCCTCTGTCGTCACCGACGCTCATGTAATCTGATTGTATGAGCGACGCGAATTGTCTAGAACTTTCTAGAAGACACGCGGGCACCAGGGATTAATCTGAAACCTTCGATGACTCACGTATAAAAGCCGACGCGTTTCGCCAGAGATCAGATTTCGACGATCGCCGACTGGTCGCCGCTATCGTAGCTTGCTTTTGTGGGCACAGGTTCGCTCAATAAACAACCAGTTTCGTCATACACCGTTTTACGACTGTTTTCTTCACTGTCACTACTACGCGACAATATATTTGCGAATGCATCTTTGAGTACAGCCGGGAAAACGTGCCGTGTCGCACAACACGCCGGCAGGAATGCTTAGTTCAGGTGGATTAGTTTATGATATAGCTACTGGGTGTTTGAATGAGGAAAGCTTGGAATAAACGAAAAACGTTGGTCGGTATAAACACGGACATAAATTATGTTGCAATGTGTTCTCTGCGCTATATTAACGCTGATTTTATATTTTGCAGATGTTTATAGCTGCAAGCGTATTGAGTTCGCATCTGTGCGACACTTTGTATAGTTACACGTTTATTGAAAAGCCAGAGGTGTCTGCTTGAGAATATATATATATATATATATATATATATATATATATATATATAGTGTGACGGCGTTTATTAGACACCAACCGTTTGGGCCCTCCGTCGCGTGAAGGTCCGAGCTCTCAGCACGAGCGGTGTTTCTCGAGGAAAGCGCAGGCGGGATCGACCCACTAGAACGGGCTGGAGACCGTGACCCGCTATGGCGTTCGCATTCTTCGCTACAATCACCCCCAGGAGCGAAGAGGGAGCCGTGTGGCGACATAATAGCTGGTTCGTCTTCTCTAATCGTTTTCTTTCTTTGGAATATGGCAGCGATAGCAGACGGCCGGCTAACCTTTTACAACCAGATGGCATGCAATTCGAGAATACTATTTTACATTCTGGAAAGCACGTGACTATAAGTCATTCTTCTTCTTTCTGGGGTTTTACGTGCCAAAACCAGTTCTGATTATGAGGCACGCCGTAGTGGAGGGATCCGGATTAATTTTGACCACCTGGGGTTCTTTAACGTGCACTACAACGCAAGCACACGGGCGTTTTTGCATTTCGCCTCCATCGAAATGCGGCCGCCGTGGTCGGGATTCGATCCCGCGATCTCGTGCTCAGCAGCGCAACGCCTTAGCTGACTAAGCCACCCCGGCGGGTTAACTATAAGTCATTACGGTGGGGTCTTCGTCGAGTCAGATAAAGATAGTCGATGCTACTCAGCTGCTGATCAAATGTCCGACAGCTGACACAATCGTTGTGCTTTCAGTGTAACTTGTTTCACTGGGCACAGGTTCGCACAATAAAGACTTTCGTGACTCACAGTTCTTGCCACTGTGTTCTTCACCACCAACACAACGTGACAATATTTAGGCGAGCGGGCCTTGTGCGCCGGCGATTCTTCTGGCGCGCTGAATTTCAGTAATGGAATAACAAATATCCAGATATTTCACACTGTTAAGCTGGTAAGCAGTTTATATGTAGTGCAATAAAAAGATGGCAAATATAGCAGACCTCACTTAGCAACTTTGCTAAATATCAAACAAAATAGTGCACATATATGCGTAAACGAGCATGCGCAAACAGTTTGAATGCGAATAAGTTCTTTGCTTACCCGCCGTGGTTGCTCAGTGGCTATGGTGTTGGGCTGCTGAGCACGAGGTCGCGGGATCGAATCCCGGCCACGGCGGCCGCAATTTGATAGGGGCGAAATGCGAAAACACCCCTGTACTTAGAATTAGGTGCACGTTAAAAGAACCCAGGTGGTCCAAATTTCCCGAGTCCCCCACTACGGCGTGCCTCTTAATCAGATCGTGGTTTTGGCACGTAAAACCCCATAATTTCTCTTTTTTAATTCTTTGCTTACGTCAACTCTTTTTATTATATCTATCTATCTATCTATCTATCTATCTATCTATCTATCTATCTATCTATCTATCTAATCTATCTATCTATCTATCCTGTTACGCCAACCCAGTGCCTCAAGCTCTCTACCTGATTGGGCCACTAGGTATGTGCCCTGGTCATGAAGACGTAGTGAAGCTTAATTGTCGTCATCGCAGATTCGTGATGTCTTACTCTCGTCATGCCGTCGACGTCATGCCTTCTACCCCGACTCAGTAACCCAATTTGTTCAATAGCTTGGGCAATTAGGTATGGACTCTTGGTCCGGATGGTGTCGGGGTCGCAAAACTATTCAGGCCCTTGCCGCATTATTTTTATTTATTCAGCTACCCTTAAAGCCCTGAGGGCATTGTATAGGGGGGCGGGGGTGGGGGGATTACAATGAATAGGGCACAAAGTACACAAAGTACTTAATTAAAAATTTGCATTAGAACAGCAAGAATCAGTACATACGAATTAGCGCAAAAACAATAACTTATTACAGAGTATATACCGTGAGTGACAGAAAAAAATAGCATAATAATCACAAGGTTCAAGGTTCTTAAATAGTTCAAACACTTATCATAATGGGCGGTATTACATGTGTCTGATAAAACGGCCCCAAATAAGAGAAATTATCTTTAGTATACATGAAAGCAATTATAGATTAAATCAGAAAATCAGGAACTGCAATTGGAACATAAAAGCAAGGAGTAAGAGGAGGAAATTTATTTTTTCGGCTTTACATTTTTCTTTCTGTTTTTTTTCATTGCCCTCTCCCCTTTTTTGAGAGGGTAATGGGTGAGTATTACTGACAACCATTAGTTTAGCTTTCTAAGAACAGCTTCAAACTATTTACAAATGAGTAATGATTAACTATACATGCGACGTCAGCAGGTAGCAGATTTCATTGACGCATAGCGAGGAGCAGAGGTGAGTGGAAAAACAGAGTAGTGTGGGCGAAGATAGGTTTGATTTTAAGTTGGTGATCAAGTCAGAAAGACACATGGTGAGCTGGCCTGATAGATGAGCAACGTGGGATGACTGATTGTGGTAACGTTTATGAAAGAAAGACAGTAGTGTCAGTAGCCTGCGATTTTCGGGAGGGGCTAGATAATTGACGATTTGATTTACGTAACGCTTGATGTACGTGAGTAGTTTCTTGTAATGAAGCGAGCAGCCTATTTTGCAGAGACTCCAGTTTGTGTTTGAGGTAGGCCTGATATAGGATTCCAAATTAAGGATGCGTATTTGATTTTAGAGCGTACTAAGGTGGTGTAAGCAGCAAGCTTGGTCTCCGAGTTAGCCGAGTGCAAATTACGCCTTATAAAGGCGAGTTATCTGAATGCTTTACTAACAATCGCGTCTATATGCGGGCTCCACGACAGATCGGACAGTTATTTCGATAGAAATTATATGGACACTCTAGGCGAAATTCCGCCATAATCATCGCCGTCGCCGCGAGGTTCCGCATAAAGTCCACGGGCGATAAAATCGTCGCCGCGCGCCATACGTTGTATGTGCGAGTGAAAGCATGCGACAGTGAGCCGGCCATCGCGGCTCGCACACACAAGGGCGGGAAGTGGGAAGAAAGCGCAGTCTTCCAGTCGCGCACAACGCTCCGGAGGGTTGGTACGGAGGTGGAGGGGACACGCTTTACTGCGGCCTCGCGCTCCCGCCGGGCCGGAAGGCTTCGGGGGGAGGGGGGGGGGGGAGGGGCGTTCTGCGCCCCGAGCGCCCTCACGCGCACCTGTATCTTGAAAGCCATCTGCGGCGGGGGCAGAGTCCGCCATTCCTGTGCTTTCGCGGCTAAGAACGTGTTGATGCGAGCGCAGGCGCGAAGCTCAATTCGCTCGCTGCTGCTGCCGCGCTTCCTCACTACAACAATTTGACGGCTAGTTTCCGCGGTGATCGAGTGAGATAGGTTCATGTTTGCATGATCGCGCGTGACACCATGCTTGTTAATTTAGTTAGTGTGCCTTTGTTTACAAGGTAACGCGGCTGATCAAACTACTATCCTTACTATGTAGCTGTCCATTAATTTGCTATCCCAATCGATGCTTCTCCTTTGGGGCGAAACTGCGACTTCTTTTGTTGGTTTAGTCGTTTCGAAGTCCGATTCTTGTGCCCTTCAGGAACATTCTGCTATGATTTTTTTATATTGCGTATTGAACGCTTAGAGCAACTTCTGACTGCCTCTTCCGTTAAAATAGAGAGCCGAAAGCCGCGCTAGCACTTGTTGCCATCGAACTCTGCTACGGCTCGCATTGTCGCGTTTGCTTGCGCAGCATTCCAGCAAGCACATTTGATGACGGGAACATACGCGTGTATGTAACCAGCTCTGTACGTATTCTAACCAATGCATTATGAAGGTAGCACGCTGAATTCAGTAGCCGAAGAGAATTTGCGTTATTTATTCGACGGATCTTTAAGGTGACAGATCGGATTGTTCACGCGAACGTCCGACGTAGCTTTAGACCCTTCGCCCAAAATATTATATGCCAGGGGTGGTCAGTGAACCTCTTTTTTTGTCTTTCATAATTTCTTTATTTCTTTCCTTCCTTCTCTTTCCCCCTTTTCCCAAAACCTATGCATGGGATCCCCACTGAGTGAAAGCGTGCGTACAAGGCTAGATTCCGCTGAAAGGAGTACTGACACAAAAATCTTCAATCTTGTTTTTTCTGCTGTAATAAGCAGCTAATGACGCAGTAATCTCGGCGTGAAACATCATTTGCTTCAGAGCGCGGCAGGTAATTATTTGGAAGCTTGTTTGTAGCGACCCGTCCAAGTTTGGTTTCTGAGTGCAACGAGATGGAAAAACAGGGATTGTAAACGCAGTAGGCATGTGATCGCACTAAACTGGGACGTGCGCAAGCCAGAGCGCTCGCCGGCGCGGGAGCTTCGTGTTGCTAGTACGTCTGCTACGCCTGCGCGTGCTTTGTAATGTTATCGTCGTCATCGTAGACCTCGTTTTCGTCGCCCAGCGGCGACTATTTCCTCCAGGCGGGAGTCGCCACAGCATTAGATGTGGCCAAGCACTTTTGCTTTAATCCACTACAAAGCAGCGACTCGGAAAGTGCGGCCAGCGACAGTTATATGAATATGCGTATACGCATCGCTTTAAGTAGTACGAACCATTCGTCGAGAGCGCTTTGGGAATGAAGCGGGTACAGGATCAGGCTTGGGGCTACCTAGACTTGGTGTAAGATCTTCGGACGGCTCCAAGCTCGGCGCGCCCCGAAATGAAGTGAGCAAAACCTTCAACGGGGTCCATTCTAAGTAGCGCGCATGAACTGGACTACTTCTGCCGCTTATCGACGCCGACAGTAGCAAGCGAGCATGCCAGGCGAGCTGGCGATCGCTGGGACATCGTAAAGGCCTAGCTCGCTGGCCGTCTGATCCGGGGCCGACGGCTCTTGCGATCCGTCCGCAGCTCGTAATACAACACTTTTTTCGTCCACACAATCGACGTCTGCACATTTATGTCGCTCATAACTGACAGTACAATTAGTTTTGCCGACGCCGTTGGTAGCGATGAGAAAAGACGTTAGCAAGGCGAGCCGCTTCGTAGAGACAATTGCTGCGGCGGCTGCGCTGACCGCTTGCGAGCCAAAAGCACGCCAACGATTTACTATATTGCAGAACGTTTTATAACATGTACACTTTAAGTGACTTTAAACTCAGAGTTATCTCGTGTAATAAACGAATTAAGCCGACTTTTCTGTCGCCGTCCGTGGCGATGGAGGCCATTTCCTCGACCATGGAGAAAAAGCAAAATAAAAAAAAAAACACCGGGATATGTTCGGAGCGACAAGACACTACTTACTCGCCGGCCCCGCCCTGACTGCAGCGCGAACTCGTGACGTAGCGTTTTCTCGGTTGTTTACAATCCCTGCTTGACGTCAATTTCGCGAGGTGCGGCGCTTTGCGGTTGGCTGCGCGCACGTACTTTAAAATTGATTTTAAATGTGTTCTAAGCTAAATTCGCCGCTGATATTTTGTAGACGATGTGTGTGTGTGTCCACCTAAATTGATCTGACGAGTTACCTCGACGTCAAATTTTTGTGTCAGTACTCCTTTAGGTAGCCGCTGTTCTGTAGCGTACGTCTGTTTCCTTCATGATGAAGATATATTTACTCAGTATTTATTTATTTTTACATATTAGAGCTCTAATTGGCTAAATAGCATAGTGGTATAGATGCAAGATAAGGCAAGCTTGTAAATTTTGCGCGAGTAAATATTACATTTTAAAGCAAAAATGTCCTACTTTAAAATTGAGCAAAGGGTCGCGAAGTCTTGCACTGTGACTGTAGAGCAAATCTAACCATTTAGTCACTTCGAATCAACGGATGTCAGTTGCTAAACATTACCGTTATTGAATAGTAGGCAAAATGAGAACTGACATCTATTGGCATTCAGAATTTGGCGTTTGAAGTAGACGATCGAGGAGAGGGCGTGACTAAGCCTCAAGAGGTTAGTGCCGAGGGCGGAGAAGAGAGATTCAAAACGGCGCGAAAGAGATCCGGCCGATTTTTTCTTTGCACCGATTTAACTTGAACGACGCCCTGAAGGGAGTGAAACTACATACACTCCATTATTCTTAGCAGGCCGACCAGTCATCCATATTTTAATAAAGTTGTCCAGCATTAATTGTCGCTTTACTATTATTCTTCGGCATCGCTTCTGCGGGCTCGCGGCTGGGGAACCAATGCCAGAGTGCGCTAAATATGAAATGCGGCCGATGAGGGCGATGGTGGCTCTTGGAACTCCATTAGTTTTAGAGGTCGCAAGCAACAGAGGGGCATTCCAGCAGAGGGCGTATGAACGGTAACGAATTAATTTCCTAAAGAGTAGACAGTGCATTGCGTTATAAGGGTTTATATTTTTAGAGCCGTGTTACGAACTTAGCTAGTGCCCCAGGAACACTGCAATTGTAAGAGCGATTCCTAGGTACACTAAAAAATCAAACTAAGACCAAAGATGAGTTATCGGTAGTGAAAGAAGAAGAGAGTTTGCTAAAATATTGTTCATTTTCTCTGTCTCACATCACACAACGATGAAGTCAAATGAGCCATTGAGACGATTTTGATGTCCAAGAGAGTTTAGTGAAACCTACAGTACACAACCCTCATCAAATAAACGCGTAATACACTCGATGTTACGAGCAAGGTTTCACAAGTATGGCAAAAAGAGTACTCCTGAGACTACGCCTTTAACAGAACAATGTACAAAACTAAAATATAGTAATTTGTACGAAAAAGAAAGAATACACAACAACAGGGAGGGTTGCTGAATATATTATGTTTACATTCTAGGTTGCAGCTATTACTTTAAAAAAGCAGCAGCATTGAATTCTTTCTGTTTGTTCACATGTCAGGTTTTAGGATTTATTTGTCGCGTTCATGGAATGACCGGCCTCCCGGTGACGTATTTTGCAAGGCTTGCATCAAATAATAAGCAAGAATTGTTGTTCTTTTCCGCGCTTTCCTCTTCTAAACATCGCTATCGTTGTTAAAATGTGGATAGCACAGATAACTGCAAACTGAAATACTCTGACACTTGAGAATTTATTATTTGCCCATTTACCCAAAACAACGGTTGAACAATTTTTTCATTTTAGTATATTGGAAAATGCTCGCAAGAAATTAATTTCTGGCTTCCTCATAAGGTTAAATTTTACGAATAAAAATGAGGTAAGTGAATCCTATTCACCAATGTACCGATGGCTAGCTCACCGTAAACGTGGTAGCCATTAGCAAAAGTTAATAAAAGCAAGCATATTTTCATCCTAAAAATTTATCCGTTTATGCAGACATTCTTTGTTTTATTATCTATTACATCTGTTGCAGAAAAGTCCAAGGCAGTTGCTTGTTTCTTACTGCCTATACGAGAGTTTACTTCGAAACTAGTATACTTAGGCACCTGTCGTTGTCTTTCGCCATTCGTGCGCTTACCGCGCTTCCGGGAGACGTCTTCTCTCGTTACAATTGAAATAAATGAGGGCTAGGCACACCTACACGCACAGAGGAATGTCTTCGTTCGCTCATTTCCTTTCCTTACTCGCTTGTTGAGTCACCGTTGCCTGCATTCTTCCACTGCCACATCGAGCGACTGGCGCTCCTCGCTCCATCAGGAACATTATGCCGGCGAGACAAGGGCCCTGTTTGGCAAGGAAAAAGAATGCCGAAAGCGGAACTAAAGAAGGGACGTGGATGCAGCGCTCACCACCAACTTTTGTTTTGGCCCGATAGCTGCGTGTTTCCGGGTAACGGTTCGCCCCAGTTTGTGCACTGTTTCCCTCTTGTGAAGGGCTTCATTGTTTTGTTTCGTTTTATTTCTTTCCTCGTGTATTAATGTTCGCTTCAGCGCTATAAGCACAACAGTTGTCAGTCAGCGCTACGTTTATGTCCTGTTTTTTAGTGTGTTTTTCGCGCTGTGTTTCACGTGAAGATCGTTCTCCAAATAGGGTGCTTTTGTATTCCCCCCCAGAACCAGGCTGATCGATCACGAGATCCGTCGACGTGTTCCTTTAGGTGGCACGCGATGGATCACCATTAGTACCTATTTCGTATGTTGCTTAGTATCATGCGTAATATCTGTCGAAAGTTTATTGCCTGATTTCCCTCCATTTTCGTTACTCACAGCGTGCCTACATACCAGGTTAGCGAGGGCGTAAACGTGTGCAGGATTGTGTTCCTGCACCTATCAACTAGTTAGTCTTTCTGTTGATGGTTACACCTTATATTAAGAAATCCCATGAAATCGAATAAGCACTACAGGCCCGCCCTTCTTTGTGAATCAGTTATTCGTATGGTAACGTTGACTTGTGTTCCGAAACGAGGCACACTCGTCAGTCACCAGAGATGACACCCATCGTCTAAGAGCGCGGATATAGACTCTAGACACTGACTGGCCAAAGCAAAGTGAAATAAAAAAAGAAGCACCATGTTTGCGCAAGACTCTGGATGTATCGGCTGCATTAGCCTTACTATACGCGCTGTCATACATGTCTGCGAACCAGCGCCTTTGTAGTAACAGGAAAACAGGCAGAACTGCATATAGTGGCAAACAGCTATATCCTAGGGAAATGCAGCCCTCTCCAATGTATCTTGTAATAGTAGCCGCTTCCTTGCAGTACTGCGCCATGAACGCGTTGCAAAACAGCGCTATTTAGGTAAGTATTTGTTATGTTTTTTGTATAAGAAAGAATATTGCAGGAGTGACGGAGAGCCCGGATCTCGGGAAAGGTTTTTTTTTTTATGGGTAGGTTCATTCTTCTTCTCGAAGGAACATTGCTCGCAGGCAAATGGGAACGTGTACTTCTGCCCACACAGCCTGAAACAGTGCAAGAGTAACTGGTACTAATATTGAGTCAATTAGTGCTTCACATTATAGGCAAAACTGCACATTATAGATAAGAAAACAGATAAACAAATCGATTTCAACTTCAGGTTACTTCCGATGGATGGTAATAACTTTATTGAGTTGTCCTGCAGTTTTGGTGAAGCGGGCTCAGGTCTCGTCCTTATCCGGGCGATGGCGTGGATGAGGGCATCGGTACATCCCTGTCCGAGAGCCGCCGAGCAGGCTTCGACGCCGTCCCCGGATGGTGCAGTGGGTACCTGCGACGGTAGGGTGGCGGGCTCTATACCGGAGGAAGCGTGAACGGCGTTCCTGGGAAGTAAGGCCCCGACATGCCGAAGCACCGTGCGAGGAAGACTAAAGGCTGGCACACCTGAAGGCAGGTTCATTGTCGACTACTTCAGACAAATATCGCATTTTTGTCATCACAGCAGCTTCAGCAACCAATTTCTTCCTTTGATTTCCGATGATTGTGAACTGCAATAATCGAAGGATACGCATATTTTGTCATAGAGCCTGTTTAATGTAACCAGGAATCATTTGAACATTTTGAATTCCAAAACTGTGCGGTACTTTTTTGAAGAGAAATTAATTGAAATTTTTCTCAGCAGCACATGTTCTTGTGTGATCATGCGCTCACACTTTGGCATAGGGGGTTGAATGCTGCTGCGTAGTTCCGTACAATACGCCGATGTCCACCGTGATAAACAACAACGGCCGTCATATGTCCCACATTCCTAGTATCTAAAAGAAAGTGTGGTGGAACTGAAGCAACTTCTACAAAAGTTCTTGAAAATTGTAAAATGATTCATTATTTAGGTAATTACTGCACTTGCATAAAACAAGGTCTTTTGTGCAGCGCAGACGTACTTGTGCAATTTTCAGCGGAGCTCTTAAATTGAAGGTCGTTGGGAAGTTGATCATAATTTTTCTACAAGTCTCAATGCAAATTTATATATATGGTAGGGTAGACTGGCCTTCCCTGAAGTACCTTTTAATTCGTTCACTGCACTAAAATTGTATTTACACTTCATTTGTTGTGATCTGTTCAACAGTTGTTAGTCCAGTCGTCGTGTGTGCCACGTCTCTTCTCTGTCCTTCGTCTTTTGACTGGTTTTTACTTTTCAGTATGTACCAACTGACCCAGACAGCTGCTCTACTGTAATCTGTTTTGCGATCTGTTCGTACAACACAGACTGCATGTGCTGAAACGTGCAATTCACTGATTTAATCTTCCTGCCAACTATGCATTAGTGAGTACCGAGGTGTACCTTCATTTTGTTTAAAACTCTGTCTTGTTTCCTTGTTTGTTTGTTGGATTAACTTGTCTATGCACTGCTTGCCTAAAGTACCCGGTATATTTAATGGTCCCAACCTGTGATGCACACATATATAATAAAATAAGGCATATACATTGCAGAGATCCAGTGAAATCATGCAGATTTTGATGCAATCACTAAAATTATTTCGTACGACTGGAAGTAAATAATTAAAGCAAAAAAGTTGTTTACCTGACTATGGGAAAGACGTCTTTTTTCCTCAAGAGCGATTGCGCCATGGGATATAAGGGGATGAGTGGTATGGTAGAGCTTTATTAAAAGAGGGATGGCTCGTCGACTGATAAGGGTAATGGAGTTGGGGAATTAAGAGTTGAGGACAGCGCCAGCCACCAAGGAATGCTTCATCGCAAGGGTACACCATCCGCAGAATGCCCGACTCCGCTGCATAGGCGAACAGCGCTCACAGGACACTGTCGGCCTCCGTTGAGGGATGGATCCACTACTCGAAGCTGGCCACTTGCCCCCGGTGCTATCGTCAGAGGGCTGCATACATTGGGCTTGGGCTCTCTCACAGCAAGTGCCTGATGATTGGTGCAGCAGCCGGTTTGCACGCTGGGCAACTTGTTTGTATGAGATGGCTCTTCCGCCGTGTTACCCCGAAGACGTAATCTTTATTTGTGTGCATGGCCACGTGCAACTACATGAATAAATGACTCGCCTCCCGCAGCACAACGCCAGAGAAATGAGTTGGTGCATTATCACAGGTGATGCTCTATCTGATACATCATTTCTTGGTACATTGCGCCGCATAATGACACTTTTGACACTTCACTTCTGAACAGCTTCTTTCCGTGTGAGTTTAATTGTGAGCAGTATAAAAGGCTTTGTCTTACTTATTCTTTATTTCCTATTGATTTCGGGCAGAATTATTTGCGATGAGAACATAATCTGTGAGCGCCTTCGACATTGTACAGCGTAAATTTCTTTTGAATTTGGAAAACTTCAAACAAGCCTAAAGTTTTACAGGAATTACGTCACTGCAGACGAATTATAGGACCAAGCGGGCATCATTCGGGAGAAAAATTCAAAGCAATTGAATTACTAACGAAATTGATTGTGTTCGTTGACTTCATATTTACAATCGTTATGGCCCATTTTTTTATTTGGAAACTGAAGGTAACCGCCGTAGGAGCCTAATTTAGTGTCTGTGCATTTAAAATGACCGTTAAGTAGATAAATATAATTGCCGGTAACTTGGCCGGTAAAAATTATTGATAAAAATGATTGCTGCATGGCCGGTAAACTTGGCGGTTCCGCACGTGGAACCGCCAAGTGCGGCTCGGGAAGCAATGCCCCTGTGACGCAGCTAAATTGGGCAGTCCTCTTGGACAAGCCGATTCCGATGGGTGCTTTCCGTAGCTCTTGACTGACTGCACAGTCACTTCAGCAGCAGTGGCAGAAGAAGCTTCACTTCACGCCGGCCTAATACGTCGTAAGGGGGGGGGGGGGGGGGTCAATCACGAGCCGCACATGGCGGTCCCACATACATCATGAGTTTAGTTTAACAAATAATGTGACAGCGGAACGTGTGATCTATAGAGGGCCGTTTGGAAATGCAGAAACGCTGAGTTGATTGTGTGACGATATTTTTGAACCTTCCAATGTTACCATGTGCCCTAACGTTGGTAACTCACATATCGGTATAATTATTTTATTTAGTAAAAGAATTCCTTTGTTTTTTTTCTTGCAATTATTTTCCCAGGGTAGTTTCATCGATCCTGGACAGTGGAGCATCCGGAAGGGTGCATGCAAAATTCACAGGGTGTATTTTTATGGTATAACCTAATGTCACCAATTGAGAAACATTTAGGAGTAGTTAATTCTTCCTGCTACATTTTTAGAGTGAAACAAATTTATTTTTGGAGGGAAGTGCAGTGGTGAACACGGTTGAGAGTCTTAAATAGCTTTAATTTGCAGCACGCAGAAGGAATGAAGAGTGTCGAATTGATGACGAAATGTCACTTATGAACAGTAGGAAGAGGCCCAAGAACAGATCCTTGAACTCCGTGCTGATTTCATATCTAATAGAACTCTGTCCAAAAATGCCAATGAAGCACGATCATTTGCTTAGATGATTTCATCCCAGGGCAGTGATGAATTAAGAGATGTCTATTTGCGTGAGCTTTGTAGTCAGGAGCTCATGGCACAGTATACCAAATGCTTTACTTAGGTCACAATACAGAGCGACTACCCCCTACTGTGTATCACACTGGAAACAGGGGTCATAAATGTGACCAAGTTTGTTGTTGTGGAGCACCCTGATACAAAGCTATTCTGCTCACCTTTTAAAATGTTCATAGCACTAACAGAAACACGGGAATGCAATGCAAATTGAAACATGTTTGACGCAGGGCAGAGGATTGGTATAAGCTGGTCGTTAGTAATTGCGCTTCTAGCACCCGATTTTTGTACGGGCACAACCGTACAAAGCGCTAGAAAACGTACCAAGCTTTATGGGATTCCTAAATATGCTTGTAAAAACAGGGACAAGTATGCTTCCATACTTTTTAAGCAGTGCGGGAGGAATACCATCCGCTCCACAAGAAAGGAAGGTTTGAGGCGCATCACACACTTAAAAACAAGGTATTCCTTGAGTGGAGCGCACACACTGTACCAGACTAGGAAGGAAGGCTACTTGGAGTAGAAGCATATTTTACAGCAACTACAGCAAAGAAATGTTCTGCATAGGCATCAGCAGTGTTTGAGACAGCACCGCCATTTTCATCAAGACGCAGAACTTCGGTGCTCTTTTTTGAAAGGTGAGAGCGCACGTAGCTCAAGAAATTCGTGTCATGCTAGCTTCAACACGATCAAAGTGGTTCTACAGATCACTGCTATATTAAAATTTGCAGAGACAAGGACAGCGCATACATTCAAGTTACCACTTATCTAGGGTGCTTTCCCCGCTTGTCTCTGTACACCGGTTTTCAATGTTATTGTTGTTTTTAGTTTTTTAGAAAACCAATGAGGGAACTGTGACTTTTGAGCGGTCTTGCAGGTATTAATATGCACATGCCATGTTCAATGATATTGGTAAACAAATTAACCTGTTCATCAACATCAGCTGACCAATCTACGAAAGACCAGTTGTCATTTTGAAGATAATGATACAAGCCACCGTAGTCTTCAAGGGAAAAGTTGAGGCTTCCCTTCGTGTTGTTATCGGAATGAATGCTGCGCTTCTTTGTACCAGAGTAAAAAAAAAACTATTAAACGATGGTGGAACTTATTTAGCGCAAGCAGATGAACGCTGGAACGCATGACGGAAACAGTATCAAGATTCGTAAGACATAATTACAAAACATTGCCACAGCAGTTTTCAGTGAAGTTTAGCTGCTGCACGGAATTAAATGAGATGAAGTCAAGTAAAGAGTACCATTTCTGAGAAATGTAAAATGAATTCTGGAAGTCACTATTAATAATTTATGAAATTCCGGGTACAACATTGTCACCAACTCTTTACAGAATATAATATTAATAATTTTCAATCATTTATAAACAATGCCCAGGAATAAACTTAAGGTCAGGGGGCTGGCGCATGCATACATAAAAAAAGTAATGGCAGGGGAATATTAGTGAGAAAAACAATGAATAAAAAAGAACAACCTTCAAAAGAAGAGCGTGCGTACAACAAAGCGCAAGGTGAATACAAAAAAGGAGGATAACGGTAGTTGAACAATGTGTGAAACTATATGACACAACAACGCAAAGTTCGGAAAAGAACAATGACAGCGAGTTATGCAAAATACAGAGAATTTGAAAGTAATTGTTATAAATACTCAGTATTTTTAGACAGCTGAGTGGTGGTAATGACAGGCAGGAACATCTGAAGGTCTAATGTTCGCTGGCGATCTTGCGCGTAATGCGAAACATGATAAAACTGAGGACTTTGGGGCAGGTGATGACATCGTGAAGGAGTATGAAAAAAAAAGCAGGTCAGTGCGATTACGTCGGCAGCGAAGTAAGGGCGTTGACAAAAATCCAAACGTGCTAGAACAAGGTTCAATGTCCGTGCTAGCAAAGCAGTGATGATATATGCTTAAAACATTTTTCTGGACCCGATCTATATTGTCACTGTTGGATCTAGAGATGCCATTCCAGACGACTGAAGAGTATTCGAGTTGAGACAGATTGTTGTGTAGAACTTGCGGAATGGTGTAGGAGAACTTAATTTCCTCGATATTCTGCAAATAAAGCAAAGAGATCGCATACCCCGCACTGCAACGCGTTTAGTGTGATTTTAAAAGTGCATGCTTGTATCAAAAAGCACACCGAGATCATTATCTCACAGATCTTGCACAATGGTACAGATTATAGAGAATAAGAAAAAGAAATGTTTTTTGTTTTTCGTGTAAAAGTCAGGCCTTTGGTCTTAGCAGAATTCAAGGCGAGGACATTATCTTTGCACCATTTAGAAAAACAGGGCAGACTGTAGGATGCGCCAGTCACCAGCACTATAAATTTCCTTGAAATCCGTGATGTCATCGGCATACAGAAGAAATGAACAATTTCTAATAGCGGAAAGAATGTAATTATTATGAATTAGGAAAAGGAGTGGCCCTTACACTGATCTTTGAGGGACGACGCTATAGTTACCACGTAAAAAGAACACGTTTGGACATTGATGCTAACATAACATTATCTATCAAGAAGAGAGAGAGAGAGACAAAACTTTATTTTGATGACGCACGGAGAAGCGTCGATCTCCGTGGTGGGTGGAGCCTTCAGTCCAGGGCCCCAGCGGCGGTGGCAGCACTTCAAGAAGATAACTACGCAGGAGATCGGCATCTGATGAGTCAACACCAAAGTGCGTAAGCGTTATCAGAAGAGTGAGTGGCTGACTACATCAAAAGATTTGCAAAAGATCACAGTAAATGGTGTCAGAAGTTGGCACTTTTGGCATACAAGAACCCTCCATGTCTAATAGGGAAAAAGCCTAGCCGAGCTTTCAAGAACAGACGCTTGCGCTCAACTCTACCACAGCACCCAAGCGGTTGAGGCCTTCGGAATCCTGCAGCCTAAAAAGGCCTTTTCAGGAGAAATGAGGCAGTTAGAAGCAGCTGTGTAACTTCGACAACCATCACGCGGCTAGGCCGCTAAAAGAATTGCAAGCCGGAAATCGAGTGTGGATCGCACACTCGGGTACGGGATACCGTTTTAAGACTGGCCTCGCGGCCGCGACCTTACGTCCTCAGAACAAACTCGGGAATGGAGCTGGAAAGGAACCGGCGAGCAGTAGTTCATTATAGATCAGAGCAAGAGGAGCGCTACGACTCCTCGTATAACGTCCCCGATGTTCCGAGAACATGCGAAGCTCAAGAACCGGGAGGAAGGAGGTTGTCCGAGGGAACGTCCGGGACAGAACCTCTAATTCCCACTCCTATAACCTCCACTTCTACTGCAGCTTCGGCCACACCAGTGAATAGTGCTACACCTGGGGACTATGTCACCTGTGTTGGCCGAACGTCACCCGGTATGACATGTATATTCATCAAGTGCAAGTGTTTGACAACAAATCATAATAACATGGTTTATTTTTCCTCAGTCACACGGCGGAGGCTGCGGATATAGGCTACTCTTGAGGAAGCAGCTAGACTGAAGCGCACAGCCGCTCTCTACAAGCCAGAAGCAAAGGACAACACAGGAGACTATTCGTCGAATGAAGTTCTGAAAACCATCATATGCAGCGGCAGTCGTACCGATGATTTCAACACCATAATTTAGAACATCGCACAATCAATAAACATTACACGAAACAATGAATAGGAGAAAGTACAGAATTGTTTCGAGCAAGTGCGGAATCGGTAAGTTAAAATGTTCACGGAAGTGTTTGTGTTAACTCTGTTGCAGTAAACACAATATTGTTATTGCCAAGGTTTCACATACTTACTCTTCCGAGTCTTTAACAGGTATAATTAGTTATCTTGAGAATATTTTGTTATAGTAAAAGGTACTTTTCAAGTTTCTTTGTATCGAGCATCACGCAATTGAGTGTTTTGACACAAGTCAGATAGGTGGCGTTTAAAATGACGATTTTCTTTAATTTCACGTGTAATCGCTGCACCTAACATATACTGGTCAAATGTAAACACAGGTAAAGTCCAAGCTTTAGACGACAAATCAGCGGTGTGTGTAGTGCCATGGTGCCGTAGTGGCTTCGGCGTTGCGCTCCTAAGCCTTAAGGCGCGGGATAAAGACCCACCCTGGTGGCGGCATTTCGATGTAGGTGAACTGCAAGAACGCCCGTCTATTGGGTGCACGGTAAAAACCTCCAAGTGCTAAAAACTAACAGGCACTCATGCTCCATGGTTCGCCTGATAATAACGGAATTATGGCACGTAAGACACCAGAATTTATTTTTCGAGCAGCTGTGTCAATCATACGGAGGACTGAATAGTCACCTGATATGGTTTTTTTAGAAGGACGTGCATTTTTGCAAATTTCTGAACATAGGCACACCTCTTGCCAAAACCCATAACAAAGGTAGGAGTAAAATAGTGAGCAATCAATAGGAAGTTTTAATTGCAATAATAACATTGTATTAAAGCAGTATGTCCTACGAATAACATGTGATAACTAGTTTGAAAAATTGTCCGTAGGGTCGTTCTGAACCGCATTTTCTGAAAACGTTTTTCCCCAACTTTCAGTGATTAGGTGCAATTTTTATTTTAGTATTGCCATATAAAGTACTTTCAATATCTTCGATATATTTATTCATTGGCTGAAAAAGGTGAGTTTTGGTTTTATTTCTGTTGACGTTATGTGGCTTGAAATGTAACCAGTTTCTGTATTTAAAGAGCAGTTGCTTTATTAGGCTTTGCATCATTATTATTATTTGGCCGAGACAAATATACTGACTTCGCCAGCATGCTTTAGTAAACAGCGCAAAAACGGGACACAGAAAAGGGGCACACGACACAGGCACTGACACGACAGCGCATCATCATGAGCATCATCAGCATATAGCCCACATTTAGCATTTGGGTATAGTAAGTGTTAGTTCGTTTCTATAAACTATGAATCGAAGAGGTACTGTAGGTACCGGGGTTTTAATTGTCTAGGTTGTGGTCACGCAAGAAACATGGTCATAGAAAGGAGGCGTAAGTACAGGACGGCCGCAGTCCCGTTTTACGTGTCCCTTCTTTTTCCGTGTGCTTTTGCTCGCTTCCCTGCCTACATTTTAGAATGAACGAAATAGCTTCGACAAAATTATTGCAATATAGACACACGTTTGTGTAACACAACTACGGTGTAAAAGCTTCGATGCCCGCACTATTTATTTAGTTTTCAACCACCATCCTCCTCCCGGAGAGTGAGGGTGTGAACTTCTCTACAAGAGAAATGTAGGGACACAGGCAGACTCCTCCTCCCCGTCAAATCAGGTCTGAGCTCGGTTGGCCACCGACGCCGGGGAAGCGGAAAATTGAAAAATTGATGAGAGGATGGAACGAAAGGACACTGTCCGCAGCAGCCACCTGGAGATCCTACCAGCCGAGTGCAGGCACACAAAGAGTGGCAACACCAAAGGTCTTCAAGGGTTCAGCAGCAATAATGGCTTTGGATTTAGTAAAGAAAACACCGGATGCTAGCCAATGTGAACTCATGCTTGTGATAAAGCGCAATTCTCAGGTTCTACTAGTTTTACTGTTGGTGCTTGGCAATGTAAAGTTGATAGGGGGTTTCCGAGATATTACCAATGAAAATTTGAAACGAAGCATTCAGCGAAGTCCATCGTGAGCAAGACGGCAGGTACATAAAACGAAGAGTAAGGAGCGCTAACTTTCAACTGATCTTTATTGCAATAGATCAGAATAATTTATATGCGCAGCAAACAAAACAACAAAGACAAAGAAAAAAGGGCGATACCCAGAGCCCGTGCATCGTTGATAAGTGAGATCACTTTTTTACACGTGCCCACGATGCCCTACACCCTGCCAAGTAATCACGCTCAAGGCGTGAGAGAGCAATGGACCACCTAACGCAGCAGTACCCTAACATGTAAATATTCTCTGCTTCTATTATTTCTCGTTGCCTTGCTAATACGACGCGATCATAAAGAAAGGGAGCGCATCCACAATCACAACAATGAATGCCAAGATGCCCCTGCACTGCACTGTACAAGTTGTTTCGTTGTCGTTGAGACACCTGCAAGTCTGGCCGACGTAAATCCTCTCGCACTTCAGCGGGATCGAGTAAATTACCCCATCTACGCACGAGATAAAACGTGACTTGTGCTTGATGGAGCACGAAGAAAAGTTGGCTCGTGGGGCGTTGACTTGTATACAAAGCTTCTGAAGTTTCTCCGGTGCCGAGAAAACACACGCATGCTGGCGCCCTGGCCAATCTTCTTTAACCTGTGCGAAATGGTGTGCACGTATGGCGGAACGACAGGCCGGCTCTTTTCAGAGAGGTCACGTTTTTCAGGCTTGTGCACTCGTTGCACGACCTTAAGCAACTTTTGAGCCACCGAAGGCAGCAAATGCGCTCCATAGCTAGCTTCCACGTACCAGGCGCCTTACCTGTCGTGCGAAACTACGATGCATTGTGTGTGGGGGGAGGGGGGGGGGGCAAGATTTCGTGAGGGCGTTGTTGGCAAGGCAGAGGTTAGTATTGCACCTCTCAACTAACTTTGACTGGGCTGAGCTGAAGGGCAAAAGTGGTTTGCCCCTTCTAGGTTCATACATCCAGCAAACATGTGTAGGCATGAATAAAAGCTTGAAATCAAGAAATGGTAGTGTTGGAATCGGGCAATTCAAACGTGAGAAGAAGCGGCTGCTGGCACCGAAGGAAAACAGCCACAGTATCGGAGGTAATCTTCTGGAGATACTCATTGTTACATATTACAAGCACTAAATAATCAAAAACATAGCGGCGAACCTTGACTATTTCTGAGTCGCCAAGCTTTTTGTTCAAGGCACGATCGTAATAAGCAAGAAAAATGTCTGAGAATTGTCGCCAAGCAGCATCCAACACATACTTCACTTTTTTTTTCTTAGTATTTATTCTGATTCCATGACACAAAGGTGGCCTTGAAATAAAAACTGAGCAATTCAAGCAGGGTGTTATTGTGAGCACCAGTGCGTGTTTGAAACGCGGAAGAACTGCGTCCTTTTTTCGTACATTTCGCGCGCTCCGCAATACCGCCGTTATGAACCACGACCAACTCACCCAAGCTTCTACCCTATAGCGCCGTAGTATAGCCTCTCTCATTTGGCAGGGCGCCACTTGCAGCGTGCGCCTGAAAATCTCAGACGCCATGTACAGCCAATACAGCAATCCCGTTAAGCCTAAAGCGTAAAAAACCAGAGAATAAATCACAGACACAGCTAGCACCTAATACTGATACTAATACTCCGTTATCGAAGTATCATGCCAGACATTTCAAGCTAATAAACGCATGCGTTTGGTGCGAAGTGGCGAAACTGTTCAGAACGACGACATTACTCATCTGAAAAAAAAATTATGGGGTTTACGTGCCAAAAGCACAATCGACTTATGCAGGCACGCCGTAGTAGGCTACTGCGGAATAATTTGGACAATCTGAGCTTCTTTAAGCTGTACCTAAATCTAAGTACACGGGTGTTATCGCATATCGCCCCCACCGAAATGCGGCCGCCGTGACCGGAATTCATTCCTGCGGCCTCGTGCTTAGCAGCCAAACACATTATAGGTCTGGAGCAGACGGCGCCCACTTCGTAGGCTATGGCCATGATGTCAAACACAAGGCAATCATTGCGTACACTAGCACTCAAGTCCAAACAATTGCGTACGCCCTAAAGAGTTCCAGCGTCGCTAACGGACTGGGCATGCGCGGTATGGATCACCCTACGCTAACGCTAACAATAAATACATGCATTTGTTGCTGATTTCCGTTACACTAAAGCTCTCTGTTAAAGCTGTGACCAGTGTGGTACATGAACTTTGAATGAAATTAGAAGTATCTCAATATGAAAGTAAAGAAGACAATTGTGTGTATAATGAAGTTTAAAGCTGCAGGTATCAATCAATCAATCAATCAATTATTAATAATGCAACAATAAGGGAATACAATTAAACTGAATATGCAGAAGGAGGTCCCATGGTTACAAACCGCAGGCGGGACCTCCTATGTTAATAGATTAGAAAACTAACAAAGCGAATATATAACAAACAATTTCAAAATGTTACTTGTAACAGAGAACGTGGAATATTTCAGTGATTACATCGAAAAACGTATTAAAAACAGAGAGTAAAGAGAGTTAATGGAAAGCATCAGTTATACATTGAATAAAACATTTTTAGCTTTTGCCTAATACAAGAATAGGCATTACTTCTTTGAGTACAGATGGGAGTGAGTTCCACAATGAAATGGATGAGAAAATAATGCTCATTTTTCCATAATTAGTACGTATTCTGGGCAGCAGAAGGTTATTAGGGATCGCATATCTAGTTTTGTTTGTATTAGATAACATGATGGAAGAGAAAATATCGATTATGAGCTTGCGATGAAAAACCTTAAAAAATTAAACACACGTACTGTAAATATATAGTTCCGAGATAGGTAGTATGTTAAGCTGGACGAAAATAGGATGTGATGGCGTCAGTCGAGTAGCGGAGGTAATACGCCGCACGGCATGCTTTTGCAGTACCTTCAGAGGCCAGATGTGAACTGAATATGAACTACCCCATGATGTAATACAGTAAGTTAGATAGATGACTGTGTATGAATGCACAATACAGCGCTTTAAGAGTGCTTATGCTAGAGCACTTTCTTGATTTGAATAATGCCCTAATTGCATAAGCAATCTTTTTACAAATGGAATTGATATGTTGGTGAAATTTCAAATGAGTGTCAACTATAACTCCTAAAAATGATGTGTGCTCACTTAACGGAATGGCGACAGAGTTGACGTAGAGGCAGGGAATTGATAGTTGTTTTTGTTGGGAGTATGGAAGAGCATGAAACTAGTTTTGGACGGAATAATCAATAGTCTATTAAAATTGCACGATTCTTCGATAGAGGTTAAGTCAGCTTGAAGGTTAGATACGAGAGTCGCGGTATCAGAATGATGGGAAAAGATAGTCGTGTAATCAGCGTAAAGTAAACAGGGAGAAAAATTAAGGCAAAGGGGAAAATCGGTAATATATATCAAAAATAATTATGGACCTAAATCGCACCTTGTGGAACACCTTTATTAATGGTATTGGGACTAGACGTGTAGTTATTGATAGAAACGGTCTAAAACCTATGTGAATCAAATGATCGAGCAGCCCGTTATATTGTCACGACCTCACAGGAGACGTGGAAGCCGGCATACAGCACGTATACAAGCACTTTATATAAGCAGCAAACGCAACGTCGTTGTCGTCTCTATTTTTGTACTCGCGCGCCATTTCAGCGTCGTTTCCATGGCCGGGCACATACCCGCGGCGATGATATAGCATGTGGCAATATTACGTGAGAAATAATAGGACTGTGCTATAAAATTGCAACATATATCGCAGCCATGAATGAGGTGTGTTGACGCAAGACAGTCGTTACTGAATAAGTGGTAGGCACTTTCATCTTGAAATGGATAAACAGGCTTTTTGTGGTATTGATGATGACATCGTCGACGCGGCGCACCACAAGTGTGGCGGCCCATGAGATTCCAAAGCCTGTAAAGCCAATTAGACGTTGACGTGGGTGTTCTTCAGACTGTATTGAGCGTCTGTAGGCAGGTATTATCGGTGATTGTGAACTGTCAGCATTTATGTCGTTCATGGCATTAGAAAGACGACCATGCGCATGATCTTCGGTACTTGGCAATAAAACGTGGCGTCAGATTTCTTTTTTCTTTTTTTGCGGAAACACCACCTGCTCAGCATCATTCAGTAAATACTAGGACCACGCCGTCCAGGGTGACGTACTCAAATTGCATTGCTGTGCGGTATCAAAAAGATTGCCTGCGGAATGAAGTGAGTTCCCATTTCCTTGCTGCAATGCTGGGTTGATGACTATGACATTCTGCTACTGAGAACAAAATGGAAGGTTTGATCTACGGCAGCAGTTAGCCGCATTCTGTTTGGAGCGATACGCAAGCAAGGCGCTCGTGTTCAGACAACATGGTCCATGTTAAAAAGCCACCGGTGATGAAAAAGAAATTCTACTAGTATGTCCACACAACTACGTCCACTATAAATATGATATAGCTTTGGGATGTTACAGGCTTCACATAATTTGAAAATATATATTTTAATGACGTCTGCCGAAGTACAAAAGCTCGAATTCAGTGGCTTATTCGCCGACACAATACACAATTCTAAGACACGACACTACATTGTTGAGCATAACTACGTGTACTACAGAAAACAAGGTAGAAAGAGTAAAATAAGCCGATTGCACTTAAATTGAAGCAATATATGGTCATGCAAGGCGTCGTGAACGTTGCAGAAGTACGGCGTTATAAAGCAGGAAAATTGAAAATGTTTTGTATACTCTAAAAACTTTCTCTCATAACAGAGCTGCATGGTGCCAACAGAGTTTACTTCCACGAAGCTGATGCTTCCGATAAGAGGGCGCGTAAATGTGTGGGAAAAAGCGAAGCATGGTCGTTAGCCGACGGCCTGCACATAGACAGCAATACATGTTACTTGAGCATGGATATCTTTGCATCTTTACACACTCCTATTCCTCACCTGTGCAATCTCAAGTGTTTGCCAGTAAATCAAGTTTTAGAGCTCGAACGAATGACCACTTTGCATGCTGTACGTTAGTGGAGTGTCTGATGTTCTATTGTTCGCAAGACATCCTGAATTTGTTGTTTTTTTCTTTAAGAATTTTCTGAATTTTTTTGGAAAATGGCAAGCCATTACAGTGCATATCTTCATGACCACCTCCACGACTCTGGCACTGCAATCTTGTTAAACCACCAAGTGGAGAGTTCCTGTCATGCCTTGCTCTACCTTATTATACCTAATCTTAGTACGAGCTTTTGTAATGACGATGTGTGTTTACGAGAAAATGAACACGATTCTTGCCGAGGATGCCTGTCAGGCAGTTTTTAATGTAATTTGCGTCTGACAGTAATATGGTGGTAACGCAGTATCTGTCTTGCACAGCGCACCGCACCTGTAGGCTATAAATAAAGAGAACTAAGCGTCACTGATGACACCGGAGACGCCACAATGGCGGGCCACGACTACCGTTGCAACGCCTTCGCGATTGGCCGCTTTCATGAACCCATCGCCGTGTCGTGTATAGGGCTGTCATCATCACCTTATCATTTGCATCGTAACCATGCCAATGTCGTCATTGTAATTTATCGTCTTGATAGCGCTGTCATCGCGTCGGCGTCTTGTTGTTCACGGCGCACTCCCGCTCACGTCATGCACAGAAATGCTGGTGTCACACAGACACGTTGCGCCATTTGGTAACAGCTTGCGCAACCCCAAACAAGGCTCTACAGCCAGATACCCACCCAATGCTTGGCATTACAGTGATTCGGAAAGTGCGCAGGACTTGAATAACTTATGACTCCCATTATCGAGAACACTTAAGCTGCTATAATAAATAGAGAGCATGACACGAAATAGCACCTACGATAGTGTAGAAAAGAAAACACACTTTTATTTTAAGCATGAAATGTTTTCAGCTCCCGTTGTCGGCGACCTTCAAGTGACCTTGAGCCAAAAGCCAGAGCCGGTATCCGGGAGCTCAAACGAGAACATGCGGGCATTGTTGCAAGAACAAAACGAGATCATCCGGGAAGCCAGTCAAAAGTTAGGAAAATGCGGTCTCTGGCCCCCAACCCTTTGCACACGAGCGCATTACATACGCTAGTTACTGCCCAAACAAGTTACAAAATAGTTGCTTCTTCCGAGTTCTTCCTGTGTGTTCAGAATGTCACTCAAGCGGTAACTTATAGTACGATGAAGTTTTATTTGTCATTTCCAATGGCGACGTTCCCAAGGCAGATGCTGTGCACCACACACTTGACTGTCATCTTGTGGCGCTGAGACAGGGTAGCCTGTGCTCTTCTCAGCGGCAGTGGCCCGCGAGTTCCACGAAGCGGGTTTTGCGCCTGCCTCCTTCGAGAGATGGCGCCACGCTGCGTGACGAGGCCGGCAGCGTCCGGCGCGCCGCGGATGCTTGTGTGGTGTGGTGCGGTGTGCCCTTGCGAAGATACACTATACCCATTTTAAGACTGTGGCTAGTATCATGTCCAAGCAATCTGCTTTGCTGGTAGCCATTTCATGCTTACATCTACTCTCGATTACGGGAGAGCCAGCATTTTTTATGACATATACATGCACATTACAAAATGAATTTCTGAAATCAGCTGCAAATACCTTAATCCCGAGTATTTACCGTGCATTAAATAAATATTTAAACAATAGCTCTATGATGCAAGCATAGAGTGATACCAAGAAAACCAAGTGGAAATTGTCAGTTTTTTATTGAATATATAGGACATATGTGAATAACGGTTGATGTCGGGACACCCCTTACATTTATAAAATAAAAACTAAATTGAAAATAGAAGATATCTTGCACTGGCTTGGGCTGGAATAATTTGTTTGGTAGGTCGAGTACAACGTCCTCAATGACGCGTGAGAATCCCTACTAATTAGGTACTATTCTTGCGTCCACTTTTTTCTTGATTTGACGACATGCAGTGAAACAACCTTTGGGTTGTTTCAAGAGACTGCTGAACATATGTGGACACTTACGACAATGGCCACGTATGTTCAGTATTCTCTTAACCCTGCGCGTAATGCAGTACGTAATCTTAAGAGTAGGAAACAGGCCAAAAAATCTATTTTGTTGGATCAATGCATTATTTACTAGTTCCGTATATACGTTGTAAAATTCAATTAAATAAAGGCAGTTCACTTATCATGCTGATCACGTGTATTTAGTGTCTGGTTACCCGGGTACGATATCCAGTGATGTTGCGGAAGTCGTTGTAGCCTTTTTTTGTTATTTTTTGCACTAAGTATGTGTAAGCAGATGTTCGCCACATCAAAGAGGCGCCAGCTACTCCACTACAATCGATAGAAAGAGAAACACACTCAGAAGCACAATCAATAGCGATACAAAAAGCACTCAAAGACGGGGACCTTGAGTCTTTTACCGGGCTTTTATTTCTAGCGCTGAAGCATACGACCTAAAGCGTACCTACGCTAGCAGCGAGACACTGTATTAAGAAATAATTCATTAAAACCACGCCATTTAGATGACACGGCCAGGCAACGCACAGGAAAAAAGAACACACATTGCTCATACGGAGTGCAGAGCCTTTGAGTAGCTGAAACCAAGACGCATAATGAGCAGTTCCTTGGCACCATTCACGGCACAATTTCTTAATTCATTTCGTGCTTTGAACACTCCGTGATACCTGCGAACACGGTAGTCAATGTGTTATCTCGACAAGTACTAAGTACGCGATCTCCGTTTGCAGCACATTAAAAATACAGATTACGTCTATAAACATATCCTCTTGACGTCGTTAAGTAGAAAAAAAAGCATTAGGCGCCCTGTTTTCGCCAAGAACGCGCACGCTTGTTCACTCATCGGGCGTGGCAGTCATCCATCGACGCTCTCCAAAGGAAGCAGCGTTCTCCTTCAACGAGCCCTCTGTTGCGCCAAACTCATTCATGGCGCCTCGCGCGGGGCAACAGTACGGAGAGCCTTAACATATTCCGCCGGCTTCAAGAGTTTACGGAGTGCGCGTGCCGTGTAAAAGCACAATTCCTGCTCAGATCAGACACGCGGTCTCTTATCAAGGGTAACTCTATGCACTACTACCAAGCTTTCTTACAAGGCACGTGCTGTTGCCTCGTAAGGCAAGTGTAAGTGCAACTGCAGCTGCTCTGTGAAACCGGTAGTGTTTACGAAAACCCTCTACAGCCAGAGCTAGCTTTCACGGACACGGGAGGAAACTCCGGCTGCAGGTGTGTGTGCCAGTGCGCTAACTATATTCCGAGACAGACGAAGAAGTTCCACAAATGTGTTTAGTCCACTGGACGTCTATCTACGCTTAACAAATACCACCAACAACGCAGTCCCCTGTTTTGCTCCCCAAGTCTCAAACACGTGTTAGTCTATTCTGAGAACCGCACACTCTGCAGGAAGAAGCGTGAGCTCTTGCAATACGTTCCTAACAGGCGCTCGTGAAGGATGATCTTAGCAACTGTGGGATTCTCTTGACCACCAAGAAACCGCGTTAGCTTCGGACACTCTCACGAACGGGAGAGCTGCAGTGAAAACATTAGCATAAATAGTGCGAAGCAAACAGGAAAAAGAAGATGGTCGTGCACAAGGATGCCGAAGTACGCAAGTGATTTGTCCCGGTTGCTATAGAGTAACCAAAGTAATTCGCACATTTCGCTATCCTATTACTGCGTGGACAGGTGCGCCTAACACACCTAGTGCACGTTAAGCTTGTGGTGCCTCATTTGGGAGTTTGTTGCTCTAGGGACCCAGGTAAAATGTCCGATCACTTGTCTTTGAATTGTAGGCCGAGAGATCGAGTGAGCTAGCTGAAAGTGAACGAGGACTGTGCTGCTTGTCGGCCCCGAAAGCGCTACGTGCCATCATGCGCGTTTAGCCCAAGTGAATTCCTCTGACTCCAGTTTAAATCTTCGTGCGTGCGAGTCTCCTGCCGGGGCGTTCGATTTTAACACGAAATCGTTTTATGGCGGGGTACGCGTTGAGCATTCTGTAATGGATGCGACGTTCGGCGCCTACGAGTAAAATATGTTTTGTTGATAGGGATGGCCTCGCCATCTAGAAGCGGTTGAGCGAAGTATGACATCGTGACACTAACAATCGCCGACATTATACGCTTCGGTAGTAACAGCGCAGCAGAGGCTCCAGCACGGTAGAGCCTGATGTTGGCTCTTTCCGCACATCGTTTGTCTTTCACGTTGTATTAAAGCCTTACCTCGCTTTTGCCTGTGGCGCCTCGTCACCTATGCAGTGCAGCTTCAACATGCATCAGCAATGCTTGCACGCCACCTGCTGCTTCGCTTTCGGTGGCACCAACTGAGAAAACTGCTGCGCTAAGCGGCATCGACGGGAGAATCTCGCTTTGGTCTGGCGAGTGACATGCCAGCGTAAAGCAGAACGCCTTCGCGCGTTCGCGGCGCACGCTGCTAACTCTACCACTCGCATTACTTATGCTCAGCGCGTCGCAACTCAACTGGCTGCCCAAGACACTAGGGAGTCGAATGAAAATGATCGTACCGTCGCCGAAGCGACTCGGCAGCTGGACGCCACGCGCTGACTGGACTGGACTGAAGGCACGTTTCCTTTTCGTGTTCTACTGATTCCTATGAAAGAAAGGTCAGCCATACTTTTTCTTTTGTTATTTTTTATCAGAAACTTGTTTATTCCGTGCTAATACATACGCCGCTTGTATTCAGATTATAGAACCGAACTCTCTTGAACCTCCCGACCTTTCCTCATTTCCATTTCTAGCTTTTCCGCTGGTTCCTTTGAGTTTAGGTGATGTACGTAGTATTATAATTAGGCTATTCCACATAATTAGGGTGTCGCACGCAAGATTGCGGACATAGTGTTCCTTCCGATGTTGAGTCGAAGATATGTGATAGAAACATATTCTGTTCCCTTCAATGTTTGCTACTATTCACTGTGCGCTATCTTGTCCTTAATATAAATGCAAAAACAGGTTTCTTTATTGTGAATTTTCGCTGTCTAATATGCCCTACACGCGTGCACTGCTCTGTTTATACTGCTGCGTTCGTGCTTTCTTATATTAACTGATGCTTTACATGAAAGTGAGACATATTCTGCGTTATGATCTGCATTACCACTCCTGTAACAGTCCTATCGAGGGATAACAGTGTCAAGAAACAAACAGACAAACTGTTTGTTTGTTGGCCAGGACTGGCGGCAGCTCGTCCGCTTCTGTTCCTGCAATGACATCCGCCATCTTGTTTCAGCCAAACAAGATTTGTGGGGATGCGCACATGTAGGGTTTCGTATGTCTAATGTAAAAGCAAAACAAAGAAAGAAGTTAGACCCGCAAGACGGCCTTAAAATTTAGATACCAAGCTCTGAGTAAGGAATCACAAGATTAACTTTTGGAGTGTTTTTTAATCTGAGCTCTTCTTGACAAGTTGATGAATGTTGACACGCCGAGACAAAGTTTTCTCTTGGCAAAAAAATTTGGTCGGGATTTAGCAGCTTGTAATTGTCAAAGTTTGTCATAGTATTCTTAGAGCTTTTAGAGGTAGAATTTGTTTTTTAGAGAGCTATTGTTTACAATTTGGCTCATAACAACTGTGGAAGATTGGGAGAGACTCGGGCGGATAAGTCCTAATGAATATAGAAATTGAAAGTCACTTACAAATTTGCCAAACTGGCAAATTGATTGTGATAGTTGTGCGCACGGTATTCCCTTGAGGGAGAGACATAACTTTATTTTAAATCCGGCAATTATGAGGCCCGGGCCTGGGGCCGCCTAGATGGCCACTGGGAGCTGTTGCTCCCGCACAACATCCATGGCTCGCTGGACGGCCCAAAGTTGGTCTAGGAGTTTTGAGCTGAGCAGCGTGGCCGACCACCGCGCCCGTAGATTTTCCGCGGAGACTGCCATTTTTTCTTGATACATTTTACATCCTCACAACATGTGTTGAAGGGTGGCTCTAGCAGACTTGCATAGCTTGCATTTTTTTCGCGGTATTACCTTCCGAACTCTCTTTTTCGTAGGCAATCTGGCTAGCACAGTGACCCCTAGTTTATCGTCTTCTTCGTCCTCACCATTGTCACTCCGCTGATCTTCATTTCAAGAGGAAGGGAACTCAATACTCAAGCTATAAAATAACAAAGAACACCCGTTTGAGTATAAAGTCCTCCCCCCTCCGCCTAGTTATTTCGTTCCTCGCTTAAATTTGACCCATATCTTTAATGCTTCTTTATCAAAAATGCCTACTCTAAAAGGGCTTTAAAGTAATGGTAATATTACAAGAAATATATTGAATCACTCTTCTTTCTGGGGTTTTACGTGCCAGAACCAGTTCTGAATATTCCGGAGGCACGCCGTAGTGGAGGGCTCCGGATTAATTTTGACGACCTGGGGTTATAATGAATCAGTGTACATACATGTGGAACTACTGCAGGCAGTGATAGTATTTATCGGCTGCAAGGTCTGTGCAGTCCTTGTCTGCATAATCAATTAAATGTTGAAATCAACGCATTTATTACTATAGGTAGTCTGGCAATACGCCTGTAATTGGAAACATTATTTATACTGTACTCTGTCTCATTGTTGCTCCCAACGACTGATATGATGTCATGTGGCAAAAGCAAAAACAATATGGCAGTTTCGCTCGAAGGGCAAAGCACTGACAGCGATATCAATGTTTCGCAATTCGCTTGAACTCATCGGACGGTGTTCTCATAATACGTGGGTGCGACATGGTGGCGCGGCGCAACACGCTAGGCAGCCGCTGCTAGTAGACATAACAGCGCCGTTGCAGCTACTAGGCGTCTCGCAACACTGGCATGATGAGGAGCGCCGCCACTTGTGTTGGAGGCGTCAAGCCTTGAGGGTGCACGAGATGAGACCAATGGGAAACCGCGGGCGCCCAGGGAAATATTAGATAACGTTAGCTCGACGACCTTTTCGAGTGAGTCTGTGAGTGGGTGTGTGAATCTATGCGGGTGACATTTTCTTGCGCTAACTTGTTTTACTATAATGAGTTACCAACTAACGCAACAGCAAGTTCTTCAGGGAGTCAGGTTGGTCGGACGGTTGGTTTCGAACCCTGTCCCCTCAGGACAGCAGCCCGAGGTGCTATCCATTCGATCATCGACTGCCCAGTAACTCAGGAAGGGAAAAAGGTTAGAGACAAACATACGTATATACATAGAAAGTTAGCCCCCGGAAAGCGCGTTATTCACCGGATGACTGCCAATGCATTAAAACTTATTTAACTTGCTTTCCGTCTGTGAGGCTTGCTGAATGCTAGCTGCAAGCACTTGTTTGTATGCTATTTGCATTCTTGGGCAACCTGAGCCATTTTTGAGGCTATCTGTCTATACGGCCACTTATGACGACCTAGTAGCACCAGCTTGTACCACTAGGTATGTTCTAGTGGTGGTCATACCGTCGTGGTCATTCCATCCTCGTCATTTCTTCTTCGTCATCCGCCTCTCAGTCACATCATCATCATCATACAGTGCATCCGTTATCATGACATCGTCGCCAATGTGTCTTCTTCGGAGAGTCACTGCCATGCTTTTGTTGTCCAGCCGTCGTAGTCGTGTTGTCACGGTCACGCCCTCGTCGTCATTCCAGCTTTGCCATCTGGTTGTCGTCATTGAGCGTCCTCGTCACGCCATCGTCCTCATGCACTCGTCGCCCACACATTGTATTCATGCCATCGTGGTCACGCTATCGTCGTTGCACCATAGTTACAATTTAGAATCTTTATCTAACTGTTGCGATGCCGTCGTCGACAAACCATCTTTGTCGTTCCGTCGACTTCATTTTTTTCTCTATCGTTCCCTCGTTATCACTATTCCCTCGTCGGCCAATAGCGGAGAAAGTGTATGTCGCATATAGCCGAAACGCAAGTCTCAGAGTGACCTCTACTGATTTTAAATAATAGTGACTGCGGATGTAGGGTGGGTCACAACATTACTTGACTACTAGTTGCATTAATGTCGACATTCATCGTAATATTGGTTCTGCAGCGATTACTTTACACCAGCTTAATTTCTTCTTATTGTAATTATTTTTAAAAAAGCGCTCGTTATCAGAAACGCTGTGGCCTGATAAACTTCTGAGAAACAGCAATCCCTGTAAAATTTCTCTGAGTATATGTCAAGCTGAGTATCAGACAAAATGATATCTTAGACACTGTTATAGATAGTAGCTAGGTTCGTCATTTCACTCTATCACTGTTCCACAGTGTACGCATATTTTCTACAGAACGCGTGTTACTCTTATAGAAAACGTATGTACTTTTGGAAATAAGTTCACATTCCTATCTGGAACCTATCTATATTGCGCATGTTTAAGTATCTGGGATAATGTTCAGCATGTTTCATATGGTTCAAAGTAGAGGTTTCTGAAACTATGTTCCAGACAACCGTGAGCCATCCAGCGAGCTCGAGAGGCGCCTGGGAGACAGGGTCTCTCTATCGCCCCTGGTGCGGCCTAGGCCAGGCCTCAATCCGCTGGTTTCAATAAAGTTGTTTCACTCACTCACTCACAACCGTGGCTATGTCATTGAAACACAGTTCCATGTATATTTCGTCTGTGGGCATGAAAATTAAAATGATAAAAGACTGCACGTACCAGGTACACCATTCCATTTAGATAACTGGAAAATAAATGCAAGAATGTTGCGCCTACAATTGGAACCTCAGTCGAATCAGACTTTGACTGTACCTAAACGCGTCATCATTCTGTTCAATTGCCTTGATTATATCAACTGCAACATTCTGCGCATTTAGTCACGATTCAAATTCTCGCTACGTTGTCTACCTGCAGGACGCTCACGCGCGGCGCTTATTAGATTAATTTCCTGTGTGTTAACAGATGAACAAGAAATTGCTCAACCAGACAACCCAAGTATTTCCTGTACTGCATTTATCATTACAGGCACTGTAAGAGAAAAAAAAAAAGGTGGCCTCTTACAACTGTGTATAGCATATTATACTTGGTCTTTACTAAGAGTAGGACGTTCTGGCGGGCTAGTTGGTTCATAGCTTTTACACGTTTATAAACTGCGCAAGAAAACGAAGACACAAGAAAGAAAACACACACGACACCACGAGCGCAGACTGCCAACTGTTTACTTCTGGGATAGCAAGCAGCATATATTTCACTCATGATCCTGAACACGTGTCCCCATTGTGATTGACGCATGTGCCGATAAACACAAAAAAACACACACAAAAAACAAAAAATAATATATCTGCTGTGTAACCTTGTAAACAGGATTGGGACAGGCGATCACCAAACCAACCAAGAGCCGTTCTTGCTGCGTCATTAAATGAGGGAGAGAAAACCATGAGCACGTGAACGAAATGAAAATGGCAGATGTCACTTAACAAATAACCATGGTAAAGGTGTAGGATGAGGGGATAAATACGTTTGAATAAAAAATAAAAATAAAAAAGAAAAAGAAATATAATCAATAAATAATACATCAAACAACAAATGTAGAGGCGATGATGTGATAAAAGGCATGAAGCATAAAGAAAAAGCTTAATGAAAAATAACACGAGATGTAAAGATGAAGTCGACGAAAACTATAAACGTGGCTATGAAAAGCATAAAAACATGGTAAAAAAAGTAGCGCTGAGGCGTTGTTTCAGTGTAAAACCAACGACCAAAAAACTGAAAAAAATCGCAAAATTTGAACGCCAAGAAGGATTTTACAAGGCACATTCCAGAAAATTAACTTCTTTTGGCAACAACAAGAGAGACGGCGTGCTGATACACTTGTCGCTTGGTTTTATTATGTAAAAAGCTTCAACAATCTCCCTTTCGGTCTGGTCCCTCGATTTGAACAAGAACGTTGTGTTTTTAAGAATCGGTTTGCAAGGATTATTTCTTCCGCCCTCATCATTTCCTCTGCATCTATTACAGTGTTGGGCCAAAGTGCCTCCTGCATTGTTCTTTAAGTGCCACTGGTGTTCCCGTGCCCTTTCATTAAAACACCTGCCCGTTTGACCAATATAAATGCTGTCACAAGTCAAGGGAATTGAGTACACTACCCCACAAACACACTCGGTGTAGTTCGTTTCGTGCATGGTTGAGCACTGGGGTCTAATCTAATCTAGCAAGCTTAGAAGAGTATGCCCGATGGTGACAGGTAAGAAAAATATTAGACCCCAGTGCTCAACCATGCACGAAACGAACTACACCGAGTGTGTTTGTGGGGTAGTGTACTCAATTCCCTTGACTTGTGACAGCATTTATATTGGTCAAACGGGCAGGTGTTTTAATGAAAGGGCACGGGAACACCAGTGGCATGTAAAGAAGAATGCAGGAGGAACTGTGGCCCAACACTGTAATAGATGCAGAGGAAATGATGAGGGCGGAAGAAATAATCCTTGCAAACCGATTCTTAAAAACACAACGTTCTTGTTCAAATCGAGGGACCAGACCGAAAGGGAGATTGTTGAAGCTTTTTAGATAATAAAAACAGGCGACAAGTGTATCAGCACGCCGTCTCTCTTGTTGTTGCCAGAAGAAGTTAATTTTATGGAATGTGCCTTGTAAAATCCTTCTTGGCGTTCAAATTTTGCGATTTTTTTCAGTTTTTTGGTCGTTGGTTTTACACTGAAACAACGCCTCAGCGCTACTTTTTTACCATGTTTTTATGCTTTTCATAGCCACGTTTATAGTTTTCGTCGACTTCATCTTTACATCTCGTGCTATTTTTCATTAAGCTTTTTCTTTATCCTTCAAGCCTTTTATCACATCATCGCCTCAACATTTGTTCTTTGATGTATTATTTATTGATTATATTTCTTTTTCTTTTTATTTTTATTTTTTATTCAAACGTATTTATCACCTCGTCCTAAACCTTTACCACGGTTATTTGTTAAGTGAGATCTGCCATTTTCGTTTCGTTCACGTGCTCACGGTTTTCTCTCCCTCATTTGATGACGCAGCAAGAACGGCTCTTGGTTGGTTTGGTGATCGCCTGTCGCAATCCTGTTTACAAGGTTACACAGCAGATATATTATTTTTTGCTTTTTGTGTTTTTTGTGTTTATCGGCACATGTGTCAATGACAATGGGGGCACGTGTTCAGGATCATGAGTGAAATATATGCTGCTTGCTATCCCAGAGATAAACAGTTGGCAGACTGCGCTCGTGGTGTCGTGTGTGTTTTCTTTCTTGTGTCTTCGTTTTCTTGCGCAGTTTATAAACGTCTAAAAATCTTTACTAAGAGCATTCTCTGTATTTTGGTAGGAACTAAAGGGCGATGAATAGTTTTTCTTGACAAGGATAAAATTCCACATGTACTGCCTTTTTCATCGTGCTTCTTTATATTATCTCCTAATATTTGTCATGTATTATCAGACGAACTGCCAACGTATGGAAGTAGGGGCCTGCACTAGCTTACACTACTGACCCAACTGTTTTGTGATGTACTGTTTTCATTGAAAACAATAAAGAATCTTGTACTTTTAAAAACTAAGAACCTGTTGGGGTCGCCGATTTATTAACATATTGATGTATACTCAAGATCACAAAACGATTGTAGTTCTCGCATGACAGCGTGACTGGCATTCGATGAGTTTGTTTCGCCAATGTCGCTTCTATTTATACTAGACAATATTGCTTCACTTCTGTGGTTTTATTTATAGGGCAGTGTTTCTGCACGTCCTATGGAGAATTCTGTCAGGGGTTTCGCGATTATTCCAACGATGCCAAATGGTTATTGTAGTGGGTTCGACTATTGTCGCTAACTCTTGAGGACATTTAAAGACAAACACGACTCGTTATGCATTGTTTATACTATGCGGAAAGCCTCTTGCCATAGTTAGAGAGAGAAATAACATTTATTAGCCCCGAAGGAACTAAAGCCCAAGTCCGGGTCTCCTGGTAGGCTCATGCCTCCTGGCCCAGAATGTTCTTGACGTGCTGCACCGGCAGCGGCCACCATAGTTTTTCAAACCTTCGTGGGGGAGTGGTCCACTCCTCCCAGCTGCCAGGACGCTGGTTGTGTGGTAATTTGGAAAGTATTGTCTTTTTGAAGATGGCGTTTGCAGGGCACTCCCACAAGATGTGTTTATTTGATGGATAGGCCCCGAACTGTTTACACGTGGGGGACCCTGGGTCCCTGTTAATATAATGCGTATAGTGTGGTGTAAGTACTGTGTGTGTTTGTGCTTTTCGTATGATTGAGGCGTCCTCTCTCGAATGCGTGTAGTATGGTGCGTTGAGAATTGTTGAGGCTTCCCTGCGAGACTGGAAAATATGTATACTTTCTTTCCGCTGCATCTTCTGCTCTTTTCTGGGGTCATCAATTCCGCGTCGAGAGGCGTTGGGACTTCCAAGTAATTTTTCACAAGCGTCGAGTCATGGCCCACGACCGCTGCTTTGCTGATTTCGGCATTATGACTGGCATCTGTGTAATACGTGCTTTTATCCTCTGTCCTCTGCATTACACTTGTTCTTTTTGAGCGCCTATTTCGATTCTTTTCCGGGTGCATATTTTTTGGAATGGGATCTACGCTTATCCTTGGCAGATCATCCCATGGTGCTAATTTCGGGGGAATTGGGGGTAAGTTAGCGGTTTCGTATCCCAATCTATTTAGTATTCGTCGAACCTGATTAGATGATTTAAGGCCGTAGAGTTTCATTCACATAATGATAACTTCGTGAACGACATTTCTGACGTATAAGCGCTCCAAAAATAAAGGCACGTCCGACGAAGCTAACATTATACGTTCTTTCTGGACTAAGTATGCTTCCTTAGGGAAAAATAAAACTACCTACTTTAGTCATAGATAGAGCGTATGCAGAAATAGGAACAGGTTTCTGATGAAGGCAGTCACAGACAAAGCGGCAACGACAAAGGATACTGAAAACCTCATTGTTGGCCTCACTTCCTCCTTTTTTCATTCTAACTTCCGGACACTCTCTCTATAAAAAAGAAGCGAAAGAACGTCTATACAGCTGACACAACCAGAGCTAAATGGCCAGATTTTCTTTCCCAGTTGTGCCATACTCAGAACAAAAGCATCATAGTGATTCGGCTACCCATTCTTCCATTTGTTCTGCTTTAGTTTTTGCAAGTCTTATTCCGAATTCCTTGCATTCTTGTTGCTGCTCGCCTTTCGTGAAATTATCAAGAGTACAATCTCACATTATATGTGATCTTGGCGGGAAACGAAGAGCTGGGACTCGCGTACTGCCAAAAGTTCGACATATACAGCCTGAAGAACAATGCGTAAGAAAAGATAGCCGTACTAACGAAGGCACTGGCGTTTATGGCAAGGCGTGGGGAACTCCTAGTAAAGAGCAGTCTTTGTAGTGAAGAACTACTTTGTTCGCAGATATTCTTTGCCATTCTGTAATTTTTTTTTGTAATTTTTGTCAGTCTTCAGCGCCGGCGATTTGAATGGTCAGCGCTCCAGCCCTTCTCTCCCTCTAGCACTCGACAATATCAATGCGAGAAGTCGGAAATGAAAAAAAAAACGTAGCGTGGCTCGATTGCAAGGCAAATTAATTTTTTTCTCTTTTGGACGCGTCATGCTTCTATAGACGCCATGATGTCGAAGCATATGAATGAAAGTCTGAAAGAAAAGAAATTATACGGTCGCCGCATTAGTCACCCTAGTTTCAACGCATGAAAAGCAGGGAATCTTTTTAAAGATCCCTCGTTTGTGAATATATGTGACTTATTACTTAAAGCGATAGTTACCTAAGAACAGGTTACGTTACCAGGTAGTTACCTGGAAATGAAGGCAAGAAATGCACGAAAAGCCATTCCCAACTTGGTAAAATAATCGTACAGAACTATACGTATTAAAGGTTATTCTTGCAAGGAAGCACCACCAAGTGCTCTAGAAACAATATGAAGCCTGGAGATGATGAATCCAAGTAAAACACAGGGATAATTATTTATAATGGTAATTTAGATGCTGAAATTATCAGGTGAAGGGAAACGAAAGTGGACGAAAAAACAACTTGCCGCACGTGAGATCCACACCCACAACGTCAGAATACAAGTACGTTCCACTACCAATACTCAATCTCCGCTCTTCTCAATCATTGGATAGATATCGACTCCGGTAGGCTTGATGCCTTCAGGTAGTATATGAGGGTTTATGGTCAGTTGCCTGCTCCTAAAGTCCGCAAACTACTTGAAGCCATCGGTTAAAACGACGCTTCACATCCGTTGCCATGGTCTTGAGTGGCACTGACTAGGGCTCTCAGGGTTAAATGTTCTACAAACACATATAAATGCCCAAGGATGTGGACGTAGGAACTGGCGTAAAACGAACGTGTAATGCGGATGCTGTGCTTTCTTTTGTCAATCAATGGAGCTTTATTTTCAAGAACAAAAATTCTATACAAAGATTATTTTAACCGATAGCTGAAATCTCTAGTGCGTGGTCCAATACAATATAGAACAAAATCTGCACAGCTTAGCTAAGATGGGGGACAACATACACAAAAACACATATATACATACTCGTACATATATACACGCATATACATATATACTGAACATAAACTCAAACCTTTTCTCCCAACCTACACGCAAGTTCACAGGTCTTGGACTGACAGAAAAAATTACTTGCAGGCTAGGCCGAAATTACGTGCAGTTTTTATCTCAAGGGGGATCATGTTTTAAATTCTAGTTACATTAAATTCTATTAGTCTTCCGGCATAAACGTTATGACATTTTGGAAGATTAAAGTTCCCGTTTGAATTATGTCGTGTATTGCGCATAGGAAAGGAAAAAAAGATCAACAGGAAGAAGCGAGTTTCTATTATATTATTAATTGAAACAGCAATCTTGTAGTCGCGCAACATCGGAATTGAAAGGACGCGTTGTAATTGAAAAATGTTAACTATAGGTTGATCGTGGCTTATGACTCTTAATATTCGATTTTGGGGTCATTCTATAGGTTTTAGATAACTAGTGTACGTCACACTCCATGAATCCAGGCAGTTTACTTTAGCAGTCTTAAGTATGTTAGGGTACGTTTTAGAAGAAAATAGATGGTTAAATAAGTAGCATAATGGATTACACAGAACATCAATGTTTGCCTTTAAAATCCTCGAATGTATGGCGTCATGGCCAGCCGTCTTGTTCCCCGGTAACTTGTTAATAACCTGTCTGATGTCTTCAATTACGTCCCGTAGATTAAAATTACTGGCAACAAAACAGGGTACACTGAAATTCACCATATCAGCAGGGAACTTGCTCGCAAGGCCTAAGACCAATATTAGTAAAGTAATTGTTGAAGTTCTCGGCACTTCATATGTTGCATTATCAGGTATAATGAGTTCATTCGCCTATGCCAGGGACATCTTTAACAATATGCCACATCTTCGTGTTGCCTTCATTTCTTTGAATTAGGTTGGTAGAGTAGAACTGGTTTGATTTGCTCATCGCTGCTACATATTCATTTCTGTGCAGCCTGAATTTTTGATGGTAATATTCATCGCTCCTGTTGTTTTTCCATTTGTCGTTACAAAAATCTTCAATCTTCAAGACTTCGAATATATTTCTATCATTGAAGGGAACTTGACATGATCATATTTCAGCGCGAACTGCTGCGCATTGACACTCTAGATGCACGTCATCTTCATAGAGGGCTTCAATATTCACAGCCTCAAGTAACCTTTGTAACCTTTGCACGCAATAATAGCCTACACCTGTTGCTCGTTTGGTGGCAGTTGTGCAGGAAGAGCACGTGCATTTTTGAGGTAAAACTAGAAAACTAGGATTGTGGTCCACAATAGCAATATTGTCTACACCTGCCGATACATTAAAGTCAGCACTGCATAACACGTAATCACTAATTGATTCCGATTGGTCTGTTATGCGTGTGGGTGGTTTAATAACGTTCTTCATAGTAAGTGATTGTAGTAAAAAGTCATCGTAACAAGTCTGTCAATACAGGTATATGTTAATATCGCCACAAATAACGGGCGCCTTAAACACCACAATTGGAATGATAGCATTTTCCATAACAGTCATGAAGTCAGTTATATTGGAAGATGGTGGGCGGTACACAAAACCCACCATAACGCTATTGTGAAGATGGATTAAAAAAGTTTCATCAGATGAGCTGCAACGTGAGCTATTGCTAAGGTGAACGAAGCCAAAACAATTTTTTATGAACAGCGAAACGCCTCCTTCTTGTGCATCACTGTTTCTAGGTTCATTACAGAAGCAGGTAGACAAACTGATTCCCCTTCTGTAAGCCAAGTTTCAGTTATAACTGCTGTATCATATTTAATTTATGCTCAGACAACTGCACAAGTACATGATCGAAATTCTTCATTATGCTGTCAATATTACAGTGTAGCACTGAGAAGTGACCCTGTTGAAGCCATATGTGTTCAACCTACGTAAAATAATGTGCAATTGAATATAGAAAACAGAAAATTACATGTAAGCGAACTCTAAGCAACTTTGGCGAGATCTTCAGATCACGTGACGTGAAGCACACGTGAATTATCCGCCTTTGGAATCAAAATCATGCCACTAATTACCCAAGTGTACTTCCAGTTCTTTTCACGATTTGCCTTCAAAGAAACTGTTAGCAACTCCTTATTTTCCGCAGACAGTCGATCATTTATGTCGACCGCGGATGCGACACCCTGAAAAATCTAATACGGTCACGTTGAGTATTTGCATCTTAGCAGACTTCCAGAACATTATCTTTCAAAAAAACCCAACGAAGACGTTAGGTGCTGACACGTTATTCGAAGGGACTCGGTGCGCAACGTCCATATCTGATTCCTTGACGTCAGTTTTCGGGCAGGTGGCAATCTGTTGCATTGCGGAAACCAGCTTCTCTCCTTCTATCACAGGAATTCCCTTTATTACTAAATTATTGTCAACTATATTGTTGTAGAGCAGTAAGTTGCTTTTTTATTTCCCTGATATCCTTTGCGAGGCGGCAACAGATCCTAACGAAAACGAATTCGTTGTGTCCACTTTCGCCCCCACTTCTCTTAGTATTTCAACATTTCAATTCAAACTACGCATAATTCGCCGTATGCTTTTCTTGGCTTCATATCGTTGTGAAAACTGAAATCAGGCCCGTCTGTTCCCTCTCTTCTCGTAGTTTATGTATCCCTGCACCCCTTCGTTCAATTTTTTTTTGTCTTTCTGTGGCGTGGCATTTTAAAGATGCGCCAAGGCAGCCTGGCATGAATGTTTAAGGAGCTGATCCGACAATTTGTACCGCGCGACAAGTCCGCTTCTGTATGTCTGGTTGGCACCTGCGCTCTGGAAATAATGCCGTCTCTTTTCTTTATTGTTGAAATCTTACGAGATTCTTACGAGAAATATAAGAGGCAGCACAGCATAGCTGCCAACATGTCGGCACAAAATAAGCACAGATAGGCGATGCCACGGCCGGCGAGGAGCTCCGTAATTGCCTGCAGATTGCTATATTCCTAAAGTAAGAAATAAACACCACTAAAATCATCTTGGGGAATTTCCGAGAGCTATTCACAAGAGCAACATTCAAGACCAACATGGATGTTTGTGGCGAGTATATTGTTCGAATAAAAGGGTAAATCCTTTTGGTGCTCGCGTGCTATTTTTGTCCAAGGTATAAAAACGCGTGACGATTAAGTGGCATGTTCGGGCTTGTTCTTCTAGCATTTAAAAACGTTGCTCCTTTAGAAAACGTGCTTATCACTATAACTACATTCATTTGGTCTTCAACATGGTAAACAGGCTAAAATGTTACCTCATGACGGTCTGCGTTTGTTGCAACGTGCCATATCTCTATGCTTCGCTTTTACATGATCCAGACAAGAGGGCACGTGTAAACACTTGGATAGAGGGCAAAAGCTTTCTAAATACTTTATTATTTTGCCCAATTGCCTTATTTACGTAATGGAGCGAAGAAAGCATTCCTTTAAAGCAGAGTGGTGTGGTTACTGAAATGAGTGGAAGTGGGACACGTTGAGTTGTTTTCCGACATACGTGCGAAGTGCACTATCCAAACAGGTTCCGAAAGGTAGGGCGCTGACTAACTCTAAAGAACACACGGGAACCCAACTTTCCCGAAAATATTTGTCTTTGCCTCGAAGAATGTGGACATTGAAGCCACTGAGGGAGATAGTGGCAAGCCGTCGGCACGCCCCACAGAGAGACTTTTTAGTTCTTTCTTCAGGTTCTATTCGGAGGTGTTGGGCTCGTTGGGAAATAGTGGGACGACTACAACATCCACTCGGATTATAACAACGCTGGCGTTGTCCCAACAAAGCTAAAACCCACTCCAGTGACAAGTTCGCTGGCACATTGTATTGTTGAGCACAAAAAAGCAAAAAAAAAAAAAAAAAGGGTGGGAAGAAACTCAGTGGACTACGCAGACGCTCACTTTACAACTAAAGCTTATTCGAATATTTTTCCAGGAAAGCGGAGGGGTGTGTATGCGAGTCAAAAGGAACACGCAATACGCCCATTCAATGTCGGAGTACGCAATAGTTTGAAAAAATAATAGAAACTAGTGGAAAGTAAGGCTGCACTTTCTGAGACAAGTTATTTATTTATCCGTATTTTTATTTATACGTCTTTTGCATGCTGCGACTTGGAATGCGCTCTGTATATGTCTTTTGAATGCGCGTGCGCGCCCCACCACTGCCGTGGAAAATGTTCTAATAAAGCCAAGTTACAAGCGTGTGTCTCTCCCGTGTACTTATTTATTTATTTATTTTATTTATTTATTCATACTGCAGGCCAACATACTGGCCCATGCAGGAGGGGCAATACAGTTGACAAGAAATGACAAAAAAATAGACAAAAATAGGAAAATTTAAACAGTGCATGAAAAGGATGCAGCCCATGGCCACGTTATAAAATCAAAATGTAATATGTAACTACAAGAAAAAGAACCGCACATTTGAATTTATACGTGAATGAAAAAAAAAAAGCTGTGCCAACAACAATCGGGCACTAGACATAACTAAATACACGAAATGTCACATAAATAAACGAGAAAATAGGTACAAATACTGCTTATGGTTGTAGTAATTTATGTGACAAATAGTTTTCTAACTCATTTGTGAAGTTCGCTGATTGTAGTACATCAACAGGGAGGGAATTCCATTCGTTTATAGTACGCGGATAAAAACTATTCATGTGAGATTTTGTTTTAGCAAATACTGGCGTAAGGGAAAGGTTGTGTCTATGTCTTGTTGTTCGAGCATTAAGAGGCGTTACATAAGGAGGCAATTGAAGCCCGATTTTTCCATTTATGATGTTATGTAAAAACTGGAGACGACTAACTTTACGCCTGTGTTCTAGTGAACTGATTTTATTTCTAAGCATTAGTAGGGACGGGGAATCCTCTCTTTTATATTTTCCAAAGATAAATCTAACGGCCTTCCTTTGTACACGTTCCAAACTCATGATGTCCTTCTTGGTATGAGGATCCCATACAACCGCCGCGTATTCAAGTTTCGATCGCACGAATGTGTTATATGCTAAAATTTTGGTGTTTACCGGTGCCTTTTTAAGTTTTCTTTTCAAGAACCATAATTTGCGCAAAGCTGCTGAACATGTAAGGGAAATATGGTCTGACCAGGAGAATCTGTTAGTGAATGTGACGCCTAAGTATTTGTATTTTTCAACATCAGTTATTTTTGTATCGTTTAGAACATAAGAAAATATACTAGGTTCCTTTTTCCGTGTTACTCGCAGCAAGACTGTTTTATGCACATTTATTTCCATGCCCCAAAGTTTACACCAATCGGAAATTGCAATAACTGACTTGTGCAAGCATGCGTGATCGTTCCGTGAAGCTATTTTTTTAAATATGACACAATCATCTGCAAATAAATTAACATGCACATCATCGGGGATTTCGTCTATTATATCATTATATAGATCAAAAATAAAAGGGGTCCTAATACGCTGCCTTGCGGTACGCCCGAAGTTACCTGACGGACACTTGAGGAACATTTATTAATTTCTACGAACTGCTGCCTATGTCGGAGATAGGCCTGGATCCATGATATAATATTTGAAGGAAGACCAATGCACTCAAGCTTGAGGATTAATTTTCCATGGGGTACCTTATCGAACGCTTTACTAAAATCAAAAAAGAGCATGTCAACTTGTCCGGACGAGTCAAGTACTTCAGAGATTTTGTGAACAACTGACACAAGCTGAGTTGAAGTCGATAATCCCTTTCTGAACCCATGCTGAAGTGGAGATAGGATATTGTGATCTGTTAAATACTGACGAATAAAGCCTGCGACAATGTGCTCTAACAACTTGCTGCATGTGCTTGTAATAGAAACAGGACGATAATTTGACACTGTAAGGCGATCACCCTTTTTATGAATTGGGACAACTCTTGCCTTACGCCAGTCTGATGGTATCTCTGCTAAATGTAAGGATAATTTGAAAAAATCTGTTAAGAATACACATATCTGTTCTGCATACCTTCGTAAAAATGGATTCGGAAGCTTATCAGGGCCTGCAGATTTCCTAACGTTGATATTAAGGAGCATCTCCAAAACACCTTCTCGGGAAACCATAATGTCGCGTAAGAAAGACCTATTTGTATTGCATCGTTCGAATTCATCTTGGTCAGAGAATACACTTCCGAAGTAATCATTAAAGTGCTCAGCAATTATGTGGGCGTCTTCAGTCATTTTACCATTAATCTTTATTTTATGTGATGCCTCTTTTGATGGACTTAAATAGCGCCAAAACTTCTGTGGAGCATTTGAAATAAAATCAGCAAGGCTATGACTGAAGAATCTTTCTCGTGCAGCTTTAACTTTTGCCAGTAATTCACTTTTTAATTCATTGACATGCGCATATAATTTTTAATTTTTAAATTTAAATTTTAAATTTTTAATGAATTTTTTAATTCATTGACTTCCTTGCTTCCCGTCCTTTTTTTAGGTGCGAAGCACCTTATGCGCTCGGGCTGTCCGCGTTTCTTGTCCTAATCGTCGTCGTAGTCACGGTAAGACAGCGGCTCGTGCTCGCGCTCGAAGCACCTTATGCGCTCGGGCTGTCGGCGTCTTCTGTCGTCGTCGTCGTCGTAGTCACGGCAAGCAAGCGGCTCTTGCTGACGCTCATCACGCGCTCGTGCCACTGCTCCCGCGTTCGTCGTCGTCTTCCACAGCTGGCTGCGTTGCCGCTCATCATTCCAGCGTAGAATTTGACTTCTCTTCAGTTGTCGTAATGGGGAGTCGCGTTTACGGGGTTATGAGCCATTGCTTAAGGCAGTATGAGCCAATTAGCGGTGTATTACTAGCTGCATGCTTCGCACATCCCCAGGTTTCACGTTAGTGGAGCTCCGAGTCTTTAGGATAGAGTCTCATTCATTATCGGAGTTAACCAGACGAATCGCTCCACCAAGTAATGGAAGCAACCATCGAGCACTATTGCTGTTCATCGCCGAAACTGGCCTACATTGTTATATTTAATGGTTTATGCCGTTGGGCGAACTTTCGCAAAAAAAAAAATTACACTAAGAACGGTCATGCACTACCATCCACCAAATCAAGAAAGAGCTCTCAATTCGTCAATCCTCCCAGTGTCCGCGCCCGGTAAGCTTTGTCATGTCAAAATAATATTAAAATATTGCTAACTGCTTTTTTTGGTTGGCCAATTAGCTATGTCGATTTCTCGCACAAGAAGTCTCAGCCTGTTCTTGTAACCGAGTGCAAGACAGACAAAAGCAGGGAATGTGCATCGTGTCATTCGGCATCGCACCGTGTGGTCATCGTCACCAACGGTAAACCGTTTTCAAATCGGGAAAGCCACGGCAAGTTCGCGCGACGTCCCCCCCCCCTCCCCGTCCGCCCCCTTTTCGTTCGCCTCTGTCTGCCGTCTGTGTAAATGCGTCTGCAGCCGGAGGTCAGTGCACTGTTACATGATATTTTCAAGTCCGGCTTGTAAATCCAAAGCTTCTCTTTTGACCGGTCGCTCGAACATACGAAAAGCACTTTTCTAAGCTTACAAACGGCGTTCGGAACGAGGAGCCACCGTACGGTGTTTTGCAAAGATAGCTGCCGTGCATTCGTGAATCCCGTGCATTCGTTTTCGTTGGCGAGGTCGTTTGTAGGCTTCACGAGGGTCGTGCGACCGCTGTAAATAGATTTGCGCTGATTCGGTAACCCGCGACGAGCAATCGTCTGCACACTCGCAAAAAGCGCATTTTTTTGACAATTTCCCGTGAAGAAATCGAAATTAGTGTTGTTTAGATGGTATTGGCAAACTGTCAATCCCCCCCCTGGCAGAGATCCTGGGTGCGCTACTGCAAAGCTCCCAACTGCACTAATCCGCGTGCGAAAAAAACTGAACTCGGGTATTTGATGCCAATCAGCGTGCTTTCCGGATCAGCGTGCTTCACACATGCTTCTGTGTTTTCCACACGCGCAGCGGGGCCGGTATTTTGTAGCGATGCCTTTCCGATGCTAGTGCCTTTTAGCGCTTTTCGCGTTTGGTCAGTGGTCAGAGAGACGGTACGCTCACGTTATCGACGAGATCAGTCGGCCGTGAGCGGTGGATGATAAGACTAGTATAGAATAAAGCATAGCGCATCGCTACAAAATATCGGCCCTGTTGTTCCTGCTGTTCGCGTGGCATTAATCATTTCGATCGGTCCGGTCAACGTGGTCGTAACTTGTACCGATAAACATCCCACGCCGTGGGAAAGCTGCGCGCGTCAAGGCACCGACCATGGCTGCGTCATTCGTTGAAGGTGAAGATATTCGAAAATTCGAATATTCTAGAAATCGAATATTAAATGTTCGAATCGCGAATCGAATTATTCCCGCGTTCACTATTCGATTCGAAATAGAATTTTCAAGCATTCGCACACTCCCAATTATTTCCCCGCTCAACAATACAACATGCTGCATGCACCAATTGGCTCAACAGTGAACTATTCTGAAGTGCTATGGAGGCAACATGATATAAAATGGGGCCCTGGGCATTCCAAGGCAGATACGATTACAGCCATACATATATATGTGGGCTAGGAGTGTCGTGCGCGCGTTACATGCGTTGCGGCATTGAATTCATTAAAGGATGTAACTATCAAATAAACAAATTTTGTTGTGCGGTAAGGCTTTGGTAATCAGCACTGGGGCCACAATCGTTAACAAATGCCTAGTTTATTTCTATCGCAGGATGAATTGCTTTGAAAACGGAGCTTTCTTGGTCTGTGTGCCGGGTCGGCACACTGTTGCCCGGTCTATCGGTCGCTCGTCGGATTCACGGTCGCTAGTCGGATTCGGTCGCTCGTCGGATTCGCTCGTCGGACTGATTTCGGCTGTCGGTCGCGCTCTCCAACTCCTCCACGCCAGATGCCTGCTGGACGTACTTTTGCTAACCTTCAAGGCCGAAGGTCGCCGAGACCCCGCCGGGGAAACTGAAGGAGGCGACGTCTGGGGGTAAGGTTGCAGGCCCCGCCGCAAGAGAATAAAAAGCCCCCAACTCACCCGCTGCAGAACGCCGAGAAGCCGATAACCACCCACCCAGAAGAAATTGTGAGCGCCGACCTTATGTTTTCGTGAATGGGCAGCCAGTGACAGCGTTAGTCGACACTGGTGCTGACTTCTCTATAATAAGTCAGGAACTCGCCCTCCGCCTGAGGAAAGTAAAGACGCCATGGACAGGACCTCACAAAAGGACGGCAGGCGGCCAATTACTGATGCCTACTGGAAGATGTACTGCAAGAATTAATATTGGAGATTCTTCTTTCGTGGCCGCTTTCATCCTTTCTTCCTGCGTGCTGTAATGATTTGGTTCTCGGAATGGATTTCCTAAGGGAATATGGCGCCGTAATTAACATTCCAGACCGCATGGTGACGGTTTATAAGAGCCCTCGTTTAGTCCATTACTTATCGCCGCAACACAATGCCTTTCGTCTAACAGAAGATGACGTCGTAATCCCACCTCGGTCATGCATTCTTGTTTTGGTGGCCTGTGACGTACCGTTTCATTGCGAAGGAGTTGCCGACCAAATAACCATTCTGTTGCTTACTCACGGTATCTCGGTCGCACGAGGAATCGTAAATGTTACCGACGGGCGCACGAACCTATTTCTAACAAATTTTAGCACACAGAGACGGCACCTTCCGAAAGGCACGGCTGTGGCTTATTTTGACGGTGTTGCGGATGTTCGCGGCTGCTGTTCACTGCTCGAAGAAGCGCCTGCACAAGATCCAGCTCCTGTACTTGACGTCAGCCCTGTTTGGCCACAGCACGAACGAGAACGGCTTCTTACGCTATTGGCCCAGTTTGTCGACTGCTTTGCGTCGACTTCAAGAGTCGGTCGGATGCCTCTAACAAAGCACCAAATCATTACAGAGGATACGGCGAGACCAATTCACCAAAATCCTTATCGTGTGGCTCCCAGAGAACGTGATACCATACAACAGGTGATAAAAATGCTTAAAGACGACGTGATCCAACCATTACCGAGTACCTGGGCATCCCCTGTAGTTCTAGTCAAGTAAAAAGACGGCAGCTTGCGTTTCTGTGTTGACTACCGAAAACTAAATCAGGTGACGAAGAAATACGTCTACCCGCTTCCCCGTATAGACGATTCCCTCGACAGGCTTCGACACGCACGTTACTTCTCTTTAATGGACTTAAAGAGCGGATATTGGCAAATTGAGGTAGACCCGAGAGACTGTGAAAAAACTGCTTTTGTGACGCCAGAAGGCCTATACGAATGCAAGGTTTTGCCTTTTGGCTTGTGCTCTGCCCCTGCTACGTTCCAACGCCTCATGGATACTGTGCTTTCAGGTCTGAAGCGGGAAACCTGCTCAGTGTACCACGACGACGTCATCGTGTTTTCCGCAACGAAGTGCTTGAAGCAGTTCTGCAGTCCATAAGAACCGCCGGCCTCACCCTGAAGCTGGAGAAGTGCCACTTTGGCTTTGCGGAACTACAGTTTCTTGGTCACGTCGTCAGCCACGCCGGTGTCCGCCCGGATACTGCAAAATTACCGCTGTCGCACAGTTTCGCGTACCATCCGACAAAAGGGCTGTCCGGCGGTTCCTCGGCCTCTGCGCCTATTACCGGCGCTTTATTGCAGACTTTGCTCGCATTGCGTCACCGTTAACTCGCCTCACCAGAGACGACGCTGCTTTTGTATGGGGCGATGAAGAGCAAGGTGCATTTAACGTCTTGCGGCAACGTATCCAGACACCTCCAGTGCTTGCCCACTTTGATGAGACCGCTCCTACATTGCTCCACACGGATGCCAGCAATGTTGGCTTGGGAGCTGTTCTTCTGCAGCGGCAGGAGTACATGGAAAGAGTGATTTCCTACGCAAATAGAACACTCTCACGCACAGAGGCTAATTATTCCACAACTGAGAAAGAATGCCTCGCCGTGGTATGGGCGGTTTGTACGGCCGCCGTTTCAAAGTTCTTAGCGACCACCATTCACTGTGTTGGTTGATCAACCTTAAAGATCCGTCTGGACGATTGGCACGTTGGAGCCTAAGGCTGCAAAGAGTTTGACATGACGGTTATGTACAAGTCGGGGAAGTGACATACGGATTCTGACTGCCCGTCTGGAACGCCGATAGAGTCGGCTTCTCCAGTCGAAGAAGAAGATACAGCATTTCTTTGTGTTCTAGACACAGCCGCCATGACTCAACAACAACGGGACGACCCTGAGTTGCTTGCACACATCAACTACTCAGATGGAAGGTCTGCGAAAGCACCTACAGTTTTAGCAAGAGGACTGTCGTCGTTTTGTTTACGGGCCAAAGTCCTTTACAAAAGAAACTTTTCTTCTACTGGGTCCCCCTAATTGCTCGTCATTCCTGCAGCTCTTCGTTCGGAAGTACTTCAAGCCTGCCACATCGCGGTGACTTCTGGTCACTTACGCTACACGCGAACATTGGGCAGAGTGCGGCAAAGCTACTACTGGCCGAGGCTTACCACGGTCGTGAAATATCACGTTCGCACTTGTCTTGACTGCCAGAAGCGCAAGTCACCTCCCACGTAACCAGCCGGCCACCTACAACCTGTCCAGGTTCCTCGAACACCATTTGATCAAATTGGAATGGATATCTTGGGCCCACTTCCTACTTCCAGTGCAGGGAATCGCTTTGTTCTCGTCGCAACCGACCATTTGACACGTTTCGCCAAAACAAAGGCCATCCAGAAAGACACAGCAGCCGAGATGGCGCGCTTTTGCATTGAAAATGTTGTGTTACGACACGGAGCCCCAAGCGTCGTAATTACCGACAGAGGAACCGCATTCACAGCTGCACTTTTAGATCACGTCTTGCTGCTAAGTGGAACGGCTCATCGGAAGTCGACCGCCTACCATCCACAAACCAACGGACTGACAGAGCACCTAAACAAAGCAATTGAAGACATGCTTTCAATGTACGTGGATGTCGAACATAAAAATTGGGATGACATCCTCCCTTATATCACGTTTGCGTACAACACGGCGAAACAAGAGACGACGCGCATGACTCCGTTCACCCCTGTTCACGGCCGGGATGTACTAACAATGTTGGATGCAATGCTAGCGCACGAATTTGAGGACATAGAAACGGACGCCGATGTGTTTACGCAACGCACCGAAGAGGCTCGGCAGCTCGCGCGCGTGCCGATCTGCCAGCAGCAAGACTCCGACGCAGGCCGCTGTGTTGCTCATCCTAGAACCGTTACGGTTCTAGGATGAGCAATTCTAGGATGAAGTGGGCGATAGAGTATGGGTTTGGACACCCATACGGAAACGAGGCCTCTCCGAAAAGCTGTTAAGGCGATACTTCGGCCCATATCGAGTATTGCGGCGACTGAGTGATGTGACCTACGAGGTCGTCGCCGATAGTCCCAACTGCACGAGGCGCCGCCCGCACCGTCCTGAACTTATTCATGTTGTACGCATGAAGCCGTATGTGAGCGAATGACTATGCGAGAGACCCTGACTTCCGCAAGTGGCATTTCTGGTATAGCATCGGGACGATGCTCTTCTAGGGAGGGACAAATGATGCGTGTGCTCTAGGCAGACGACAACGACGATGAGGGCATTAACGGACTCCGTCTAGTTGGTCAGTGGGTTTTGGCTGACGATGAAGAAGACGTGTCTCTGTTCTGTTTTGCTTGAACAGGTTGTCCCCGTCTATCCGTCCGTCCATACGTTAATCATTTTTCCTTTTCGTGGGACAATAAATGATGCCCCACACTGAAATTAGAAATCTCCATAACAAAATTACGCTGCCGAATCCCATCATTAAATTTTTACCTATACAGGTCTGGTCTGGCACCGTCCCCTCTGTGTCCTCCTGCCAACAGCCCGAAAACATTGACCACTTTCTATTATTTTGTCGTCGCTAAAGGAATCAGAGGAAGAAATTCGAATTTTCATTCCGTACATTGGGTATTTCTCTAACTACTCAAAATATCCTCTCCTTCGGGGCTTCTTCAATGGGCTTTAGCCACAGGAACATCTGCGTGGCCCTCTGTGACTATATCTGTGACACAAAAAGACTACCCAGTGAATTCTCGAAATAAATAATTGGATAACTCATAAAATTGCTAATTGTTGTTTCGAAATTATTCTAATACCACCAAAATGTTTTGCTGTTTATATACAATTACAATAATTTTAATTCTTTCTCCGCCCTGTAAATCTCTTTCCAAATTAGCATAAACGCTGTACTTCACCCTGATTTACTTTTTCGTCTAGTGTTTTTCCGTCTCCGCCTTCCCTTTAACCTTTAACCGCCGGCTTCTTGGCCAACCCGCCGTAGTGGTAAGCGCCACGGATGAGTATCAAGCAAGCAAGCAAGCAAGCAAGGTTGTCCTGCAGTTCTTGAAGAACGTCTCCTTGTCCTCTCTTGCCGTTGTACCGCGACAGTATTCAATCTCGCTTAAGTAAAAATGCGCATCCGGCATCGAGATTCGAACTACGGCCTGCCAGAGCAGTAGCCTAACCATTAAGCCCCAAACATACGTATATCTGTCGTGCCAACGCTATCTCCTATATGGTAGCCACGGGTAGAATAAGATGACGATGTACCATACTATGGGCATATACATACCCTCAAAGAGGGATAGGTGATGAAGTGGGCGATAGATATCGTGCCACCAAATAGCTCTTTTGGATAATCATCGAGCGTTGATGATTATGATTTTGATACTGGCGTATACCCCCGATGAAGGATTGGCCAAAAGCGTGTCCGCGTGTTCATTATGGCAATGAATTCCATACTGTGGCGCGCATACCCACAACAGGGGATGGGCCAAGTAGCGTATCTGCGTGCTCAATATGATTATGATTTAAATACTATTCCACATACTCAAGATGGGGACTCGGCCTAGAAGCGGGTGTTACATATCGTGTCACGAATTAGATCTCTAAAGGGGGTCGCTGCTTGTTGATGATGATTACGATTTTAATTATATGACACATACCCACAACGAGGGGTCAAGCACGAAGAGCCTCCTCACGTTTATAATAATGGAGATCATTACTATTTAATGGCGAAAACCCGCAACGGGTGATCGCCCAAGAAGCGGCCAGTTCATTTGAAATAATTACGAGGATGTCAGGAAACATAAGCCGGTATGAACTTTCTCACATTGCGTAGCACGGGTGAGCGAGAGTACATGCTCGGGCCAGTTTGCTTTAAGCCAAAGACGAAGGAACGAAATAAGCAACGTCATGGCATTTTATTGCCCACTTCATGAAAGTTACGCGGCACATAGATTCTGATATCTGAGTTGGATCTGCACAAATTTGTAATCTCCGCTCACTCCTGCCTTGTGCCAGCCTACTCAATATTAAATTATGCCCGTACATTTCCTACGTTATTAAACCATCCGCTGCTCCTCACTGCATTTTCGTTCCTTTTTGATCCATTTACTCTCGTCCCCGAGATTATGTGGTAACATATTGGATCACTAGTTATCCGGTCTGTGCATTACACAACACAGTGAAATCGACTCGTAATCCTAATTTTCCCCTGCAATGTCAGATGCAGAGTCTAATCTTATCTGTGATTTGCACTACCGCCTTCCAGTCTCAAGTTGCGCTAACCATTTCGTCTTCTCCCATTCTTTTGCGTGTCATTCAGTTGGCAGGAGCTCGATGGTTTAGCTTCGCTAGGTTAGCACGCTACATGGGGCGGCTGCTTAGTTCTTGGTAACGTTCCTTTAACGCTCCCCGAGTGAGCCCTGATAAATAAAGGTCATGTGTGTTTTAGTTCCTGAAGTGTTTTTGTGAATGAACGCTCCGATAACTGAACAAGATTCAGCTGGAGCGCTGTGCGCACTTAGCACAGTGGTTCTCCTAGCCCACTTTATTGAAGGACGGCAGTTTACTTTGAGTAACGATGACAAAATTTACCGCGTCCAGAAGCTGCTGCCAGTCGCGACACATGAAAGCTTTCTCGCAAGAGGTGTTTCTTTGCATCTTCATGATTTCTTTTTCTTCTTTTTTTCCCATGAACCTGTAAGCATTCTTAGCTTTGCTTTAACGCCTTTATTTTTGGTGAAGGCGACAAGGTTTGGGGCTTAAGCTGAGGCCTTACAGACGAAATTTAGTCTACCAAGTGTTTCAGTTGGCTAGCATTTAAGCGTTTCAAAGTAGATTTTTACGCGTATCATTCATTAGCAGCATTTAACTTTCTTCGGGCAAGAAAGATTGCCTGCTTCCTTCTCATACTCTGGAAATTCGACAAATGTCATCACTTTCATCATTTTTATCTCCAGTTCAGCCCACTACCTTTGGTCTTGGGGGATTATAATGCTATGCTTTTCAAGTGATGCTATAAAATGTTTATCTCTGCTGTTCCATTTCGACAGCGGTGCTGTATATGACTAGGGTACCATAGAATGTTCGTGTCCGCACACACACACACAAAAAAAAAACCCTAGGCTCCGATGCGTAGAGATACCGACCTCTATGAAGAGCCGGAGCAAATTCAAGGCCACGAGTAAGGCATGTGCTGACACCTGGCGTAGCAAGAGGAAAGCTAGAAAACCACGCAATTCTACACTGCGTCCCGCTCTCCGTGCAATGATAGGTTCGGCTGCCTTGGAGAAGACAATGGCTGGTCTCGTCGAGGCTCTGCTACGGCTCCGTAGAGAACCTAGTTGGGTAGCGTTCAGCATGAGTTGTGATGGCGAGGTCACGCGTGGTTAGCTCGCTTACGAAGCGCCACGGCGCGAACTGAGACGAGAGTACCATCGACGGTGGCCCGTGGCAAATACCACGTTATATCGTGCACGAGAGGCGGACTGTAAGCCAGACGGGACGACACGTGTCCCATTCGAATCGAAGAACGCGACAAAGAGACGCAGAAGTCACTTCTATGTCGAAGGATACATGGCTACTCATTTGGGGCGGGTTAGTTGCGATGATACTAACCCGAGTTGCGATGATACAAGAGCCTTGAATTTAATATTTCTCCTGTTGAAAATATATTATGGCGGCTTTGCTGCAATTGAGCACTGAGTAGGAATAACAAGTACTTCTCCGATTTCACTTCAAGTCAATTCTTTATTTGCAGGCGTAGAACATACAGAAATACCAAAACTGGTTGGACCCATAGCCAAAGGCTAGTTGTGCATAAAATGAAAAATAAATCAGAAAACAAGTGCAAAATAACTAAGCTAAATCACGTACATACACATATTTATAGTACACCATTAAATTGCACGACTGTACAAAAGGAAATGCGAAATAGTGAAAAGTATGTTATAGCATTAAATACTTCTAACAGGTAAAACACTAGTTAACAAGAGGATTGCAGGCAAGCTCCTGCATTATTAGGAAGGTTCAAAATACCTATTGTTAATCTCGACAAAATCAAATAACTAGTTAAAATGGTATTTTTAGCAGGTTTCAGCGAGTTACTAACACAAAAAAGTACATCATGATTTCTCACATTGAAAAGCATTATTCAGGCTAAACAACTACTTTTAAGCATGGATGAAAAATTGTTTGCTTGTTTTATTTCTGCGGGTAGTTCATTCCAAATATTAGACTCTGTTAACGGTAGCAAGCGTTGACCGCAGATATTCTCAGGTGGAAGAAAATTAAAATTTCCATACGCTTGATTTCTGGTCGCACGAGAGCATGTGTAAAATATAGAAATATGAAAAGGCAGGTTGTTTTTCACTATATTGAGAACACACGTGGCAATTATTCATTTGTGTATCATAAAGTACGGCAAAACGTTCAATCTATAAAACAAAGGTGTAGTAGCGTGCGGCAGCCGAGTGGGCGAGCAGCCGTACTCAAAGAAACAGCAGTGGCAGGTGCAAAACAAGGTGTATGCATTTATTCGTTTGACGCGCTTTTATAAACAGCGGTTGCTTATCCGCTGCTGATATCAGTGCACGTGATACCGCAGTCGCGCGTCAGCGCTTGACGTTATCCCATTCCTCCCCCCCCCCCCCCCCCCAGATGTCTTTATTCTTTATTAATTGGCTTCAGTGACGGAAATGGCGAGAGGCATATTGGTCTCGTGTTTTGCGGGCACGCTGGCTTCTGCACAGGGTCGGCGGGGAGACGGAAGATGCTTCAGCTTACGTCTGAGGATGTTCGTTGTCCGCAGCGGGCAGTTACAATTCCTACCCGTCTGGTGGTGGCGGGTCCAGGGTTGTTGCGCCATCCGGGAGGGGAGGTAATGCCATGTCCGCCTCATGATGCGCCTGCTGGGGTGCGGTGTGGGCCTCCCGATGACGTACAAAGTCCTCGGTCCCGGGTCGTCTCGAGGCCTCTGCCCCGACATCAAATCCTGCATGTTGGAAACAACTGCGCGAGCGCAAATGTTCAACATCAACGTGCCGAACTGTGTTCCGAGTTTCTACCAGGTAGGTCACAGGGCTGACTAGCTGCACTACACGCCCTTCCGTCCATGAAACCTTCTCTTGCCTGACCGTGTTCACGTATACCCAGTATCCTTCCCTGAATGAACGGAAAGTCGATCTCCGTCAGTCATGCTGCCGTTTTACCACTTCTTGCTTGGTCTGCATGTCATCCCGAAACGATGGCCTCAGTAATGACAGTTTCGTCCGCGGCATTTGTTTCAGAAACAGTTCGGCCTGACACTTGCCTGTTGTCGTGTTTAGTGTTGTCCGATACGCCAGCAAGAAATCGTCCAGTCTCGACCGCATTGGTCTGAAGTTACCTCTCTTGTTGTCGTGCATCAACTGCTTGCGAAGGCTCCTCTTAACAGTTGCACCAACCTTTCGAAGGCCCCGTTGGATTCTGGATGATATGGCGGGCTGTACGTGCATCGGATGCCACAGGCATCGAGGTGTCAATGGACAACTCCTGCGCACGGAAAACTGTAGGCCATTATCAGAAA